>NC_085988.1:57514740-57802240 GCF_030014385.1 Trichomycterus rosablanca | reverse complement strand
GCGGACGCTGGTACGTTTTCTTCACATCCTGAAACGGTCTGGATTACAATTTACAGTTACGTGGTGAACGGTGGGTGAGTTTTCCTGCGATCGGCACAATGTTGAACTATTCTGCTGACCAGCTGATGAAGTTCAATAATTACACTACTCCATCGTGTATTCTAGTCATCAAACAGCTTGGACTCCTTCGCCGGCCTCGTTATATTCACAGGGGCTCCCGGAGAAAGCTTGTCCCAGTGAGAGTAAGGAACTGCTCGGATGGTAAAGTGGGGTTTTCTAGGCATGCGCCGTATACTCCCAATGGAGTATCTCCGTGTAGTCTCGAACCGCGTTACACCTGGCTGGTACCTGTGGTTCCTGATCAGCCCGCTACACACCTCCAGCCACGGCAGAGACTCCGAGCCAGAAACAGAGGAGTTAATACTGTCAATCTCAGAGCACTGGAACACACACCGTTACTGCAGTCTCACTCTGTGTCAGTCCATATGGCACTGATAAATGCGCGCTCTGTCCATAATAAGACGTTTATTTTAAATGACTTTTTCACTTCTCATGGTTTGGACCTGTTGTTTTTAACTGAGACATGGGCTACAGGTGGTGAATCGGCTAGCGACTCCGCCCCCTTCTTGGAACTTTGCCCAGTAGACTGCGGTTTCTTCAGTTTACCTCGGAATACGGGTAGAGGCGGAGGAGTTGCGGTGGTTTTTAAACAGCGTCTGAGATGCCAAATAATAAATGCTGAATATTGGGACTTTTAAAAGTTTTGAAGCACTGGTTTTTAAATCTCACTCTGTTCTTCCATTACTCTGTGCAGTAGTATACAGACCTCCAAAACCAAACAGCGACTTTATCACTGAGTTTGCTGAATTCCTTGCTATGATTGTACCTATGTCTGACAGCATTCTGCTTCTTGGTGATTTTAATATTCATGTCTGCTGCCCTGATAAATATCAGGTGAATGATTTTAATCAGCTACTGGACTCTTTTGGTTTTATTCAACATATTCATAAGCCCACCCATATGCAAGGTCACACACTTGATTTAGTGTTTTCATCTGGTTTTGATATTGACAAACTAGATATTGAGGAGGCTAGTTTCTCTGATCATATGCCAGTAGTCTTTAGCTCAACTTTAACTGCGCATTTCCCTGCTCCTGTTTTAGGGCACTGGTCAAGGATTATCACTTCGTCCACATCTAACGATTTTTCCAGAGCCTTTTCTGACATGTTAAAATTGCCCAACTATGGTCAGACTCATGCTAATGTGGATGAGTTAGTTACTTCTTTTAATTATAACTGTTCAGCTGTTCTGGATTCTCTTGCCCCTATGAAATTTAAACGCTTAAAACCAAAAGTTCAGCCCTGGTTAAATGCATCCACACAGGAAATTAGACAGGCTTGTAGAAGAGCGGAACGGAAATGGAGAAAGGACAGATTGCAAGTAAGTTTGGATATTTTTAAAGGTTGCCTGGAAGACTATCAGCTAGCTGTTAAGTCTGCTAGAGAGGCATACTTTTCAAGCATAATTGCCAAAAATTATAACAGACCTAAAGTACTGTTCAGTACAATAAATTATTTACTTAAATCATCACCCGAAGTTGGAAATGTTCCTTCTTCTAGAGTATGTGAAGAGTTTTTAAACTTTTTTGTGGAAAAAACTGAAACAATTAGGTCTGGCATTACTTACTTGGGTATAGATTCTCCACTTCCACCGCCGTGCCCAGGTATGTTTGAAAAGTTTGAGGCTGTTTCAATCTCCGAATTAACAGATTTGGTGCTGAAAACAAAGCCAACAACCTCCCCACTTGATGTGATGCCCCCACAGATAGTTAGGGAGACATTTGATATATTAGGACCTTTTGTCCTGGATATCATTAATACTTCCCTTGCCACTGGTACTGTTCCAGCATGCTTTAAACATGCTGTAGTTACACCTCTGCTCAAAAAGCATAATCTTGATGCTACAGTGGTTAGTAACTATAGGCCGATTTCTAAATTACCATTCTTGGCTAAATTGCTGGAAAAGGTTGTATATTCTCAGCTTTTACCATTTTTGAGTAGAGATGGTATTTTTGAGATTTTTCAATCTGGCTTTAAGTCTATGCACAGCACTGAATCTGCTCTTCTGAAGGTGACAAATGACTTGCTACTTACTGTTGATGAGGGAATTTTATTGGACCTTAGTTCTGCTTTTGATACTGTTGACCATGACATACTTGTTGGTCGCCTGGAAAAGTGGGTGGGGTTACAGGGAGAGGCCCTGAATTGGTTCATATCTTATTTTAAGAATAGAACCTTTTCAGTGAATATTAGCAGCTATTTCTCTTCTTCTGCTGATGTCTCTTGTGGTGTTCCACAAGGGTCCATACTAGGGCCCCTCCTTTTTTCTCTCTATATGCTGCCATTGGGTCAAATAATTAGGAAGCACAATGTCAGCTTTCACCTGTATGCTGATGACATACAGCTTTATCTTCCCATTAGACCGAATGACAATGGCTCGTTAACATCTCTTAGCAGTTGTCTTGAGGACATGAAGAGGTGGATGGCTGACAATTTTCTTCAGCTGAATGAAAGCAAGTCAGAGGTTATCGTTTTTGGGGGTCCTCATCACATCAATAGTGTCTCCAATCCAATAACCTTGGTCACTTGTCTACATGTGTCAAAACATCTGTGAGAAATCTTGGTGTTATCTTTGACTCTGACCTCCGATTTGATAAACAAATCAACTCTGTGGTAAGGAATAGCTTCTTCCAGCTCAGAAATATTGCGAAGATTAATCCTTTTCTCTGCTATTCTGACCTGGAAAAAGTTATTCATGCATTCATTTCTGCAAGAATTGACTACTGTAATTCTCTGTATATTGGGATTAGTCAGTCTCTGTTGCGGCGCTTGCAGGTAGTCCAGAATGCAGCAGCAAGGTTACTGACTAATACCAAGAAAAGAAACCATATTACACCAGTCCTTGCCTCACTACATTGGCTGCCTGTTCAGCACAGGATTCATTTTAAAGTGCTTTTATTTGTTTTTAAAGCGCTTAATGGTCAAGCCCCGGCTTATCTCAGTGGTATGCTTTCTCCCGCAACCGCACAGCGATCTTTAAGATCAGCCACTCAGAATTTGTTGACTGTTCCTAGGGCTCGTTTGAAGCTAAAAGGTGATCGTGCATTTGCAGTTTATGCTCCGAGGCTATGGAACACTCTACCTCTTAATATTCGACAAGCACCTTCGGCCGCTGTTTTTAAATCACTCCTAAAAACATACCTTTATAAGCTGGCATTTGAACAGTGAGGAGCTGTGTTAATTTTAATTGTTTAGTCTATTTGTATTTGTTTTATTTTGTCTCTTACTCTGTATTTTTATTTGGTTCTTACTTTTTTAACATAATGTTGTGTTATGTATGCTTATTCGATGTACAGCACTTTGGTCAACGTAAGTTGTTTTAAGAGTGCTTTATAAATAAAATTTACTTACTTACTTATATATACACACACACATATACATACATTTTCACATATGAAAATACATACGTACACACATGGCTTCATTATGACCCTCAGTCTTTAGCTACAGCCAGACGTCCCTGCCTGGTGGAATTGTAGATCCTAATGGCTCTGGGTACGAAGGACCTTCTAAGCCTGTCTGTGGAGCATACAAGTGCACTTGAGTGGGCAGCAAGGACATGTGTTCTGCTATCCTCACGACTTATCTTCTCATCTCAAGCCCTTTCTCCTACTCTTTCCAAGTCCCACATTCTAATCTCTTTCTCAATATTTGCTCCTTTTATTTCTCACCACAATGTCACCTGCTCTCACTGCTACTTTCTGTGTGGAGTTTGCATGTTCTCCCCGTGTCTGCGTGGGTTTATTGCGTGTGCTCCGATTTCCTCCCATAGTCCAAAGAAGTGCAAGTGAGGTGAATTGGAGATACAAAATTGTCCATGTCTCTGTTTGATATAACCTTGTGAACTGATGAATCTTGTGTAACGAGTAACTACCGTTTCTGTCATCAATGTAGCCGAAGGGTGTAAAATATGACGTTAAAAATCCAAAGAAACAAACAAGGAAACAAACGTAACAAATTAGCTGAAGTGAAGTGCTAGTGAAACAGTGGAACAGTGCCCTATTAACAACAGTGACGGATTATACCATTATATAAAGCACATTGTGATTTTGTTACTTTGTCATGAATTTCATATTCATAAAGCCAGAGCCTTGAAATCTAAACCTTAATATTGTTGGTTAATAAACTTCAAAAACATCTCAATTAAACTGCTTAATACCAGGGGCGGCTTGTTCTTTTGGGTGATTGGGCAACTCACCGCCAAAGGGTGAAGGGGGAGAATTTTTTGTCACCTTTACCACAGTGTTAAACTAGCTGTGACTGTTCTGGACAGTTTGTCTTGTTTCTAAGTTTTATAGTCCAATCACTGTTCCGTACACTCCACCCCTTTTGGGCGATTTCAGTCTGATTGAAATTTGCCCATATTGCTCTTTTAGACTCTCATATTAAGGTATTTTTTTTAAATACTGTAGTCACTGCAGTGCAGTCTGTATGGGTTCCGAGAGGGCTAGCACTTATGTGCTTGCGTCATACATGACCTGGTGTAGGAATAATTGGGGCAGCTAGTGTTCTGATCAACATGGCTACATCAACTCAGAGCAACTTAATTGTGTCATTAATTGTGTCAACACCAGCAAGACAAAAGAGTTGGTGGTGGACTTTCGAAGGACTAAACTACATCCACTGAAACCGTTGAACATCCAGGGACGGAATATCGAGATTGTCAACTCCTATAGGTACCTGGGTGTTCACCTTAACAATAAACTGGACTTGTCTAGCAACACACAGGCCTTGCACAAGAAGGGCCAGAGCAGACTTCATTTGTTGAGGAGGTTCCGGTCTTTTGGAATACAGGGGCCCCTCTAAACTCTTTCTATGACTCAGTGGTGGCATCAGCCATTTTCTATAGAGTTGTCTGCTGGGGTAGAGGCATTACTACAGCAGACCGGAAGAAACTGAATAAACTGATCAGAAAGGCGAGTTCTGTCCTGGGCTACACCCTGGACTTAGTGGAGGCAGTGAGGGAGAGAAGGATGATGGCCAAGCTGTTATCCCTAATTGAGAACACCTCTTACCCATTGCATGAGACTGTGGCAGCACTGGGCAGCTCCTTCAGGGACAGACTTCTTAACCTGCGGTGCTCGAAGGAGAGATACCGCAGCTCCTTTCTTCCTTCTGCTGTCAGGCTATACAACCAGCACCGCCCCAAGCACAGACAATCACCATCACAACAACTCATATGGTTTTATATTTGCACTAATTTTAAGTAAACCTAAACGATGTGCAATACATTTTTGAATCCTGTGTAATACTTTTCATACTAGGTGTAGTTCACTTTATAAAACAGTGCAATATATGTCTTCTGCTTTTCAAAGAGTTCACTTTATAAAACAGTGCAATATATGTCTTCTGCTTTTCAAAGACTCTTTTGTGATTCTTTTGTAATTTGGAAATGGTGGCTTAGTGGTTAAGGTTCAGGGCTAGTAATCAAAAGATTGCTTGTTCAAGCCCCACATCTGCTAGGTTGCTGCTGTTAGGCCCTTAAGCAAGGCCCTTAATCCTCAATGTATATTTATATTTGAATAGAAGCGTCTGCTAAATGCTAAAAATTTAAATTTGATTAATAGTAAAACTGGTCTCTCTCTATGTTCAAACTTATTTGTAAAGGGGAAAATAATAGGTGGCAATTTCTGTTGATGACCAGAGCTGATTGTTTAGTCATTGTTTGGATTAGGATTTTAATGTCATGTTTTACACTTTGGTTACACTCATGACAGGAACGGTAGTTACTCATTACACAAGGTTCTCCAGTTCACCTCACTTGCACATTTTTGGACTGTGGGAGGAAACCGGAGCACCCGGAGGAAACCCATGCAGACACGGGGAGAACATGCAAACTCCACACAGAAAGGACCCGGACCGCCCCACCTGGGGATCGAACCCAGGACCTTCTTGTGTGGCTGTGAGGCGACAGTGCTACCCACTAAGCCACCGTGCTGCCCGTTCAGTCATTGTAGAGCCAAAATAATTTTATTCAAAAAGATATTTCCAATGAACTTATAGGTATGGCAGTTTACAAATACTGTGCAAATTGTAGCCAAAAGATAAATATTGCCGTCTAGTGGTTACTGAAGGTAATGCTACATGAGGTGACCAGAAAAAAATTGAGGAAGGTTCTCAGCCTTTAGTTAATATCACGCCCCTCTCAGTAAATCCCCATGCAGATCAGGTCTGAAACTTAAAAATATGATCTGAAAGTAAAAAAAAAAAATAAGATCTGAATCTGAAAATAAGATCTGCAACTTTTTAAAACTGTTTTATTAGTTTCGCTCTTTTAATGATGTATGTCTGTAATTCCCCATAGTCCCCATGCAAATTAGGAACATAAGTCTGAAACTTAAAAATATGATCTGAAAGTTCAAAAATAACATCTGCAACCGAAAAATATATGAGACCTGTAATATCAAAATATGCAAAAAATGAAAATTAAAAAATAAACAGTTCATTCAAAAGACTTCAAGAATAACGGGCTTGGTGTGAAGCACTGTCGTCTCACAGCAAGAAGGTCCTGGGTTCGATTCCCAGGTGAAGCGGTCCAGGTAATTAGTGTGTGGGGTTTGCATGTTCTCCCCACGTCTGCGTGGGGTTTCCTCCCACAGTCCAAAGACATGTAGTCTGGTTAATTGGAAATACTATGTCCCCCTATGTATAAGTGTATGTGTGAATGTGTGTACACTGATCAGCCATAACATTAAAACCACCTCCTTGTTTCTACACTCACTGTCCATTTTATCAGCTCCACTTACCATATAGTAAGTCCATCTGTTTATCTACATACTTTTTAGGCTGCTTTTACCATGTTCTTCAAAGGTCAGGACCCCCATACGACCACCACAGAGCAGGTATTATTTAGGTGGTGGATGATTCTCAGCACTGCAGTGACAATGACATGGTGGTGGTGTGTTAGTGTGTGCTGTGCTAGTACAGCGCTGCTGGAGTTTTTAAATACTGTGTCCACTCACTGTCCACTATTAGACACTCCTACCTAGTTGGTCCACCCTGTAGATGTAAAGTCAGAGACGATCGCTCATCTATTGCTGCTGTTTGAGTTGGTCATCTTCTAGACCTTCATCAGTGGTCACAGGACGCTGCCTACAGGGTGCCGTTGGCTGGATATTTTTGGTTGGTGGACTATTCTCAGTGAGGTGTTTAAAAAAACTCCAGCAGTGCTGCTGTGTCTGATCCACTCATACCAGCACAACACACACTAACACATCACCAAGGGCAGCTGTAGCCTAGTGGTTAAGGTACTGGACTAGTAATCAGAGGGTTGCTGGTTCAAGCCTCACCTCTGCCAGGTTGCAACTGTTGGGCCCTTGAGCAGGCCCTTAACCCTCAATTGCTTAGACTGTATACCATCACAACTGTAAGTCGCTTTGGATAAAAGCATCTGCTAAATGCTGAAAATGTAAATGTAAATCACCATGTCATTGTCACTCCAGTGCTGAGAATGACCCACTACCCAAATAATACCTACTCCTGGGAGAGTCCTGACCATTGAAGAACAGCATGAAAGGGGGCTAACAAAGCATGCAGAGAAACAGATGGACTACACTCAGTGATTGTAGAACTACAAAGTGCTTCTATATGGTAAGTGGAGCTGATAAAATGGACAGTGAGTGTAGAAACAAGGAGGTGGTTTTAATATTATGGCTGATCGGTGTAAGTGGGGTGGTGTGAAGCACTGTCGCCTCACGGCAGGAAGGTTCTGGGTTCGATTCCCAGGTGGAGCGGTCCAGGCCATTTCTGTGTGGAGTTTGCGTGTTTCCTCCAGGTGCTCCGGTTTCCTCCCACAGTCCAAAGACATGTAGTCTGGCTAAATGGAGATACTAAGTCCCCCTATTTATAAGCGTATGTGTAAATGTGTGTTTGGCCTGAGATGGACTGGCGACCTATCCAAAGTGTTTCCCCTGTGAATCGGACCCTACGCGACCCTGAACAAAATAAACTTTAATAGACTTAAACTTTTAGTGTTTTTTTTTTTTTTTAATTACGAGAACTTTTGTTCTTTATTTGGCTCCATACAAAACATTGTAACGCCATCGATTCCCGGTTTGGGATAACAGTTTAGCGTGGCGCTGTTTATTACACCCGTTTTCTAAGAAACCCCGCCTCCTACGCTAGGATTGGACAGGGGTCTTCTAACCTCCCTAGGGTTTGTCAAACAGTAGCCAAGCGAAATTGCTTCTAGCTAATGTTGACAAAGAGGGCGGGATATGTCCGAATACCGGTGGAGAAAGCACATAAAAAGTGTTAAAGACGAACAGCTTGTTGATATGTTCTGATGTGGCGGATGTATTTCTTCACAAAGCTTACAGCGAATAGCAACAGTCAAACTCCCAGCTTGGTTTAGGATTTGATCAACGAAGCAAGTAAAGGTTAGTTTTGTGTGTTCTTGTTTAATGTTCATGTTTGGGTAAGGATAACACTATAATGCAGCTGAAAGTTGGGAAGTTTCTTTAGTATATGGAGAATGTATTTAAATGATCTCTGATTTAGCTGCTAAAATAAAGCATCCAGTGAACATAACAACACGTGACACTGTTCATTCTGAGTTACTCAACTGTTTCAAGTTTTCCAGTGTTGCTTATGCACCAGCTGTTAAAGCAGACTTTTCATATAACAGCTGCGATTGGACTGATTATTGGTGTATTTTAGCAACCTGTATTTTCAATAATAAAATGTTCTTATACTGATAATGAATACTGGCATAGAGCCACATAAACGAAAGTGTTTTGTTTCCAGTTGCCTACCTGCCTTAACGTTAGTGGTTCAGAGATTCGGTTCATTTTATGGACTCGGGTTAATCTGAGTCACTCAGTAATGTAATCCGGTTCACCTGGGTCAATTGAGTCACTTGTACTGACATTCTGATTGCGATTGATTTACTGCATGAAGGTGCATCCAAATATCACTTGTCTTCCGTGCACTCATCTTCTGTAAATAAATCCTTCTCTCTTAATTCTCCTGGCACCTCACACTTCTCTTGTCAGTGACAAGTTGACACTTTTTTCTAAGTGGAATCTTGATCATGGGGGGAGGGGGTGGACTCACCTACCAATCAGATGGGTATATTAATGGGTCAAGGGTTTAAAATGACCATGGGGTCTATGATACTCCTTAAGTGGTACAGTACTAAAGAAGCTTGTAAGCATTTGCATTTTAATAATAATATAACTACACTGCCTGGCCAAAAAAAAAGATCACCACCCGGATTTAACTAAGCAAATAGGTAAGAGCCTCCCATTGGATAATTACTGCATGGGTGATTATGTTTCACCTGGCAACAAGTTATTTAACCCTAACTGATGCAGTGAGTAGCTTCTCATTTGTTAAACAACCATTTTGAAAGACATCCTGTGGTCGTGGAAAAGATGTTAATCTGTTTCAGAAGGAACAAATTATTAGCATGCATCAAGCAGAGAAAACATCTAAGGAGATTGCTGAAACTACTAAAATCAGGTTAAGAACTGTCCAACGCACGGGAAAAATTAATGCAACTCTGGACAGAAATGCAGAAGCTTGTGGAAACTATGCGTGCCATAATCAAAGCTAAAGGCGGTCCAACAAAATATTAGTGTGTGTAACCTTTTTTTTGGACAGGCAGTGTATAATTTGTTGTTGTTTTGCTTACAAGAAAATATGCTGCATTACTAATCTATACCTTGACAATAATGTAGCTGTTTCTAGGCTGGGATGGGAAATCACTTTTTCTGTGAATATGTGGACATATACCCAAGTTCATACACATAAACATTCACACCACATTCACACCACATTCACACCACATTCACACCACATTCACACCACATTCACACCACATTCACACCACATTCACACCGCTATAGCGCTCATAGCTGCACAGCCTACAACCCATTGTGCGTTGCTTGCGTAGCCAGCCTATTTCCAGCACCGACCAACACGGTCACGGTAGATCTTGATACCACAGCCGCAAGTCCTTCTGGGTAAAGCTCCGCCCCCTTCTCGTCCACAGCAGCAGGTCGCTACAATAATAATAATAGCATGTGCATAAAATCAGCCACATGACGAACACCAGTGTGTTTATTCGCTTGTTTATTGGAATATTTAATTTATTACTTAGATTCACGGACTGGAGTGAAGTCGGTTCAGCCAAATCATCTGAGTCCGCGGTGTTTCGGTGAGCTGCTCACTCGCCTTGTGTACTTAGCAGCAGCTCAGAGGACTCATAGGATCCATGTTAATTGAGATTTCGGACTCGTGATTCCTGATTCAGTACAAAGATTCGAATCATTAAACCGGGTGATTCAGGAAGCGCCCAGCTCTACTTAACATATGGTTTCAGTGTTTCTGCTTTTGATTGTTTAATGGTTTCACATGATTTGAGTACCTGTTTAGCATTTTTATAGTGTACCTACTAGACGCCGTGTTATAAATCGTTCCATTAAGCTTTTGGCTCACACACTACATTAATGTGTGAATCCTGTGTTTGTCGTATGGCAAGCATCTCATGGAAAGAAAGCTTTAAGTCATGTGGGTGCAAAGTAAACATTCTGGCAGCTTATTATCTTTAGTGTTCGTTACATTTTGTAATTACACTACACAGTAAAAAGTGTAAGTGTTATCTTCATTAACTGCCGATAGTTGTAGCCTAGCGGTTAAGGTACTGGACTAGTAATTAAAAGGTCGCTGGTTCAAGCCCCAGCACTGCCCGGTTGTCACTGTTGGGCCCTTGAGCAAGGCCCTTAACCATCAATTGCTTAGACAGTATACTGTCACAGTACTCTAAGTCGCTTTGGATAAGAGCGTCAGCTAAATGCCAAAAATGTACACCGATCAGGCATAACATTATGACCACCTCCTTGTTTCTACACTCACTGTCCATTTTATCAGCTCCACTTACTATATAGAAGTGCTTTGTAGTTCTACAATTACTGACTGTAGTTCATCTGTTTCTCTACATACTTTTTAGCCTGCTTTCATGCTGTTCTTCAATGGTCAGGACCCCACAAGACCACTACAGAGCAGGTATTATTTGGGTAGTGGATCATTCTCAGCACTGCAGTGACACTGACATGGTGGTGGTGTGTTAGTGTGTGTTGTGCTGGTGTGAGTGGATAGGACACAGCAGCACTGCTGGAGTTTTTAAACACCTCACTGTCACTGCTGGACTGAGAATGGTCCACCAACCGAAAATATTTAGCCAACAGCGCCCTGTGGGTAGCGTCCTGTGACCACTGATGAAGGTCTAGAAGATGACCAACTCAAACAGCAGCAATAGATGAGCGATCGTCTCTGACTTTACATCTACAAGGTGGACCAACTAGGTAGGAGTGTCTAATAGAGTGGACAGTGAGTGGACACAGTATTTAAAAACTCCAGCAGTGCTGCTGTGTGTGATTCACTCATACCAGCACAACACACACTAACACACCACCACCATGTCAATGTAACTGCAGTGCTGAGAATGATCCACCACCTAAATAATACCTGCTCTGAAGAACAGGGTGAAATCAGGCTAAAACAGTATGTAGAGAAACAGATGGACTACAGTCAGTAATTGTAGAACTACAAAGTGCTTCTTTATGGTAAGTGGAGCTGATAAAATGGACAGTGAGTGTAGAAACAAGGAAGTGGTCATAATGTTATGCCTAATCGGTGTATATGCAATAACAGGTGAATGGTATATTTACTTACCCATTTCTTACCCATTTACTTTGGTGAGCTAAAGGAAACCCATGTGTACACCTGCTTAGAGACAGTGACCTGCAAGGTTTAAACTTGGGTGTCCAGACCCCTGGACCTGTAAGGCATAACCACTATACACCGACCAGGCATAACATTATGACCACTGACAGGTGAAGTGAATAACACTGATTATCTCTTCATCACGGCTCTTGTTAGTGGGTGGGATATATTAGGCAGTAAGTGAACATTTTATCCTCAAAGTTGATGTGTTAGAAGCAGGAAAAATGGGCAAGCGTAAGAATTTGATAAGAGGTTTGACAAGGGCCAAATTGTGATGGCTAGACAACTGGGTCAGAGCATCTTCAAAACTGCAGCTCTTGTGGGGTGTTCCCGGTCTGCAGTGATCAGTATCTATCAAAAGTGGTCCAAGGAAGGAACAGTGGTAGACCGGCAACAGGGTCATGGGTGGCCAAGGCTCATTGATGCACGTGGGGAGTGAAGGCTGGCCCGTGTGGTCCGATCCAACAGATGAGCTACTGTAGGTCAAGTTGTTGAAGTTAATGCTGGTTCTGATAGAAAGGTGTCAGAATACACAGTGCATCACAGTTTGTTGTGTATGGGGCTGCATAGCCGCAGACCAGTCAGGGTGCCCAAGCTGCCCTCTGTCCACCACCGAAAGCACCAACAATGTGCACGTGAGCATCAGAACTGGACCACGGAGCAATGGAAGAAGGGGGCCTAATCTGATGAATCACGTTTCTTTTTTACATCTTGTGGATGGCCGGGTGTGTGTGTGTTGCTTACCTGGGGAACACATGGCACCAGGATGCGCTATGGGAAGAAGTCAAGCTGGCGGAGGCAGTGTGATGCTTTGGGCAATGTTCTGCTGGGAAACCTTGGGTACTGTCATCCATGTGGATGTTACTTTGACACGTACCACCTACCTAAGCATTGTTGCAGACCATGTACACCCTTTAATGGAAACGGTACTCCCTGATGGCTGTGGCCTCTTTCAGCAGGATAATGCACCCTGCCACAAAGCAAAAATGCTTCAGGAATGGTTTAAGGAGCACAACAATTAGTTTTAGGTGTTGACTTGGTCTCCAAATTCCCCAGATCTCAATCCAATGGAGTATCTGTGGGATGTGCTAAACAAACAAGTCCGATTCATGGAGGCCCCACCTCACAACTTACAGGAGTTAAAGGATCTGCTGCTAACATCTTGGTGCCAGATACCACAGCGCACCTTTAGGGGTCTAGTAGAGTCCATGCCTCGACGGGTCAAAGCTGTTTTGGAAGCAAATGGGGCACCAATACAATATTAGGAAGGTGGTCATAACGTTATGCCTGATGAGTGTATGCTGTGCTACCATGCCACTCTAGTTCTAACTAGTGGATGACCACCCTGTTCCAGGCTTTTTGCCCAAACAGAGGTACTTGTGTAAATGATGATAGGGCTACATTGAGTTTGACATTATTTAAAGACACATCCATATTTCGACATAGTCTGGCTTAGCCTGAGTTAGCAAATCCTATTATTAAAGTGTTAATGCAACAGCATGTTTCAAAATCAAAAACGAGTGTTGTAAAATGTACTTTCTTGCTGCTTATTTCCTCTATTTTTGCATATTTGTGACAGAAACAGGATTGCTATGCTTGGCTGTTAATGGTGAACTATGGTGACTAATTATGGTCACTGTAAAGAAATTTAGCATTCCTAGTTTTTGCCTAATTTAATAGCAAGTTCAACCAAAAACCTACTTTAATTGGGGATCGGTCTTTCACATCACTGTGGATACATTTTCACATACATTTCCTGACCAATGAAGAACAGGGTGAAAGCAGGCTAAAAAAGTATGCAGAGAAACAGATGGACTACAGTCAGTAACTGTAGAACTACAAAGTGCTTCTATATG
Source organism: Trichomycterus rosablanca (assembly GCF_030014385.1). Classification (NCBI taxonomy): domain Eukaryota; kingdom Metazoa; phylum Chordata; class Actinopteri; order Siluriformes; family Trichomycteridae; genus Trichomycterus; species Trichomycterus rosablanca. The sequence continues at coordinate 57,788,538 of NC_085988.1, read as the reverse complement.
GTAAGTGGAGCTGATAAAATGGACAGTGAGTGCAGAAACAAGGAGGTGGTTTTAATGTCATTCATTTAATTTTTTTCACATTTTCTAACATTCAGTCCTAGTACATGTTCCCTCTCAGAATGAGAAATGTTGGAATAGTACCTGAGACAATAATTTATTTAAGCTTTTATTTATTATATCACATTCTCAGTGGCTTATAAGTGAACATTCACATGGTCTGTGTTTTGTATCATTGTGTTTTAATTGTTCAACTTGGGTCAAATGTTTCAGGTAGCCTTCCACAAGTGTTTGACAAGAAGTTGCTGAAGGTTGGGTTCATTCCTTCTTATAGAAATTGTGTAACTGAGTCAGGTTTATAGGCCTCCTTGCTAGCACATGCTTTTTCAGTTCTTTAGGATTGAGGTCAGGTCTTTGTGATGGCCACTCCATATACCTTTACTTTGTTGTCCTTAAGCTATATTTTGTCACAACTTTGGAGTTACGCTTGGGGCCAATATTCATTTGGAAGACCCATTTGTCCCCAAGCTAAAATTAAATACCTGGCTGATGTCAATACCTGAGATGTTGCTTCAAACATCATTTTTGTTCCGCATAATGGCATTTTGTGAAGTCCACCAGTTCCTTCTGCAGCAATGCTGCTCATGCAATACGGTTGGGATTGAAGATTTCCAAGCCTTATACTTTTGCCTCCATACATAACATGAGGCTTTAAAATACTGCCACAGGTACACCTCAGATGATGTCAGTCTATGGGCGGCACGGTGGCTAAGTGGGTAGCACTGTCGCCTCACAGCAAGAAGGTCCTGGGTTTGATCCCCAGGTGGGCCGGTCCGGGTCCTTTCTGTGTGGAGTTTGCATGTTCTCCACATGTCTGCATGGGGGTGCTCCGGGCTCCCACAGTCCAAAAAACATGCAGCCAGGCTAATTGGAGACACTGAATTGTCCTAAAGGTACCTAGCTGCTAGGATGCATAAACCAGTGCTTTGTAGTGCCGGTCCCAAGCCCTGATAAATAGGAAGGGTTGTGTCAGGAAGGGCATCCGGCGTAAAAAAAACTGTGCCAAATCAATAATGCGGATCACGATCTGCCGGCGACCCCTAACGGGAGCAGCCGAGGAAATAGATAGATGTCACTTAGTCTATCAGAAGCTTCCAAAGCCATGACATCGATTTCTGGAATTTCCAATGATTGAGTTCATTTAAAGGCACAGTCAGCTTTGTTGTATGTAACATCTGACACACTGGAATACTGGGCACCAAGCGCAGGGCTCTTGCCATTATACAAGGTGTCTCAAAAGTAAGGAAACATTCATGAAATGAAAATGGATTAGTGGACGGTGATCCAAGGTTTAGGGAAATGCGACTTCAGATGCAGTTTCAGATGCGACTTTCCCACATATCATGTTTTGAGAGTTGGAAATCCCAGAAGCAACGTACATTTCAAGCTGCATTTGCTACTTTTAGCTTTAAGTAACTCAAACATTTGTTCTGTCTTACAGGTAATGCTATGGAATCAACAAGCACTGGGCATTTCTTGCTGGGGGAAAATGGTACTAACCATTCGGACAACAGTTGCTTTAGTGCTACTCCGACCACGGTACTAAATGGTGTGAGTTTTGGTGGAGTGCATGTTGTTCTGCTTCTTGACTTCATCGTCTTCATAGTGAGTGCCTTTTTTTACAGTGCAACTGATAAAGAGTAAATAAATTATAACAGGTCACTAAAAAGTACATTACTTTGCTATAATTCAACGCTGCCATTTTATTTTCATTCAAGTGCTGTTACATTTCTGCATATTGATACATTGTTATTGGCTGCAATGTGGTAAATTTGTCACATATGTACGAGGGATCTTCAAAACGTTTCCGCACTTTTGTATTTTCATTGGAAACGGTGAGGGTGGGAGGAGTAGTAATTGATCGTGTCTGAGAGACTGAGAGAAAGCTTATAGTCCGGATTTAGCACCATCTGATTTCTACCTTTTTGGGCGCTCAAAGAAGCCTTAAGGGGAAGAAGATTTTTATGTGATGAAAGCAGCGGTGCAGCAGAGGCTACAGGCTCAGGAAGTTGACTATGTAGAAATGTGATGTAATTTGTTTTTGAAATTCTTAATAAGTAGAGTTGAAAAAGAGTGCAGAAACTTTTTGAAAAACCCTCGTAGTGTATTCCTGCCTTGTGCCATACCCATCTTGACCAGAATAATACAAACCTGTGGCCTGTATTAAAAGCATTTTTATTTATGTCAATAGTTTTTAGTTTGTGGCCCAGTAAAGATACAATAAAGATATAATTAGTATTTTGGTTCTTGGCTACTTGAGATATTTGGTCTGATGGTTATAAACTCTCCATGTCTGCAGGTGTTGCTTCTGATCTTCTCTTGCATCAGGAAGAAATTATGGGATTATGGAAGACTTGCACTTGTGGCAGAGGCAGACGGGTATGCAACAACTTTGTCTGGATTCAATGGACTGAAAGACACTTACTGATAAATGCTCAATGTGTCACTCTGTTCATACACCGATTAGGCATAACATTATGACCACCTTGTTTCTACTTTCACTGTCCATTTTATTAGCTCCACTTACCATATAGAAGCACTTTGTAGTTCTACAATTACTGACTGTAGTCCATCTGTTTCTCTACATACTTTTTTTAACCTGCTTTTACCCTGTTCTTCAATGGTCATTGGTATTATTTAGGTGGTGGATCATCTCAGCACTGCAGTGACAATGACATGGTGATGGTGTGTTAGTGTGTGTTGTGCTGGTATAAGTGAGTCAGACACAGCAGTGCTGCTGGAGTTTTTAAATATCGTGTCCACTCACTGTCCACTCTATTAGACACTCCTACCTAGTTGGTCCACCTTGTAGATGTAAAGTCAGAGACGATCGCTCATCTATTGCTGCTGTTTGAGTTGGTCTTCTAGACCTTCATCAGTGGTCACAGGACGCTGCCCACGGGGTGCTGTTGGCTGGATATTTTTGGTTGGTGGACTATTCTCACTCCAGCAATGACAATGAGGTGTTTAAAAACTCCATCAGGGCTGCTGTGTCTTATCCACTTATACCAGCACAACACACACTAACACACCACCACCATGTCATTGTCACTGCAGTGCTGAGAATCATCCACCACCCAAATAATACCTACTCTGTAGTGGTCCTGGGAGAGTCCTGACCACTGAAAAACAGCATGAAACGGGGATAACAAAGCATGCAGAGAAACAGATGGACTACAGTCAGTAATAGTAGAACTACAAAGTGCTTCTGTATGGTAAGTGGAGCTGATGGACAGTGTGTGTCAGGCATAACATTATGACCACCTCAGGTATAACATTATGACCACCTCCAAGGAGGTGGTCATAATGTTATGCCTGATTGGTGTATAAGTAACATTTAGCTCAAAGCTTTTACTAGATTCCAACATTACTGCAGTTGTTAGTTAAAACCTTTGACTCGATTATTTGGTTCTTACATTTTTATGGTATTAATCTGTCTCATAGCGTTAGTATTAATTTTTTCTGGTTCACTTACTATTAGGTTTATTTTGTATGTATACATGTCTGTAAACCATCTCTTTCTATGATTTTCTCACCTTATCTATTGTGATATAACAGTATTAACTTCAGGGTATTTAAACACTGTGTATATTCATTGGCCACTTAGATGCAGCCACATTGTGTTTAGTGTCTGTGTATACTTTAAAGCAGGAATTCATATATTTAGGAAATATTTAAGTTGCTAGTTAATTAGTTTGGTTAGTTTTTGTTTGGGAGACCAACCCAAACAAATTCTTTACAAATTCTAAAGCCAGTGGGTTTAAAATCCTAATTTTATTCTGCTACTGCTACTACTACTATTAACAATATTAATATGTAATAATATCCCTGATACAGTATTTTGCAGCACAACACATACTGCCAAGCCACTATGTTTTAAATTCATCCAACAAAAAACAATCCTGTCCACGTTGTTCCTATGATGTTACCTTTGACTGATGTGTAGGTGGAAGATAACTTAATAAGTTACTTGCAAAGTGCACTTACCTGTTAGGGCCATGTAATTAAAAAGTGAAATAAAATAGGAATGTCCCGATCACGTTTTTTTGTTCCCAATCATTAATTTTGATCCCGATCCGATACCGAGTCTCAAACCGATACTTGTATTTTCTAGATATTGTCTAGATAAGAACTAGATAATACTGTTCACACAGTGCACACTTCAAGTACATTACAGTTATTCAAATTAATCCAATGTATATGTTTAACAACTGAATAGCTCTGCAGTGCTGTAGGAAACAAATTGCTTAATGTTCTTTTATTTTTACAAAATAAAAGTAAACAAACTTAGTGCAGCATTGTAGTAGTAAAACTAGAACACTCAAAATGAAGTGAGATAATTACAGTTTCACTTTGAACTTTACATTCAAAGAACACAATTTAGTTTAATGCAGTGATACACTTAAAATGAACAGAAATCTCCACTCAAAAGTGGTGGAGCAGCTTAACTTGAATATAAAAAAACCAAATAAGTTACTTAACAGCATTACAGTAAAACCTGAATACCAAAATAAAATGGAAAGGCACTCTTTAGTTATGAAGGAAAGCCAGTTCTTAAAGTGCTTGTATTGTGACAATGGTCTGATGGACGTTTCTACGCGAAGTGAGTGTGTTTTGACCCTTTGGGGCTTCCATAGTGCATGGAATAGCGTGCTTGGCTAACGCGAGGACTCTACTCTACTGTCCGCTATTCGGTACCGTAACAGAAGAAGTTAATAAAGTGTTATGCTCCCGACAATTTGTGAATATACCATGTATTTATTTCTTTATTAAGCAAGTGCATCACTACGTTGTTTTGTAAACCGGAGTGATCCTTGACTCACACCATATAAATAATAAAATTCTACAGTAATGAACGCAGCTCTGCTCCTACCACCTCGTTAAACGCTCGCATTGCAGACATTACACTTCACTGTTGGACTTGTTTCACTTTCCAATTTAAAGTATTTCCACACAGCGGACATGCTGACGTAAAACAAAGGATCGGGATTACGATCGGGATTAGTAAAGCCTTGATCGGCCCCGATTCCGATCTTTGAGATCGGATCGGGACATCCCTAAAAGGATCCTTATAAATTGGCAACGGACACTATATGGCTGAAAGTATGTGGACACCCCTACTGTTCATCAAGTGCCAACTTTGTAACAGTAGTTTTGGAAAGTCCATTTCCTGTTTCAGAATTACTGTTCCTTTGTGCACACATCCAAGATATATAAAGATCTCCTAAAAACCTGACTGAACACGTTTGGGATAAACCGAAATGATAATATTAAGCAGGTCTTCTCTGCAATCATCAGTGCCTAATCTTACAAATGCTGTTTAGATTACATTGGAACAAATTATTAAAACACTCAAATTTTGTCAACAACCTATCCAAAAGAGTGCATATACACTGATCAGCCATAACATTAAAACCACCTCCTTGTTTCTACACACACTGTCAATTTTATCAGCTCCACTTACCATATAGAAGCACTTTGTAGTTCTACAATTACTGACTGTAGTCCATCTGTTTCTCTACATATTTTTTTTAAACCTCCTTTTACTCTGTTCTTCAATAGTCAGGACCACCACAGAGCAGGTATTATTTAGGTGGTGGATCATTCTCAGCACTGCAGTCACACTGACATGGTGGTGGTGTGTTAGTGTGTGTTGTGCTGGTATGAGTGGATCAGACACAGCAGTGCTGATGGAGTTTAAAATAGTCCACCAACCAAAAAATATCCAGCCAACAGTGCCTCCATGGGCAGTGTCCTGTGACCACTGATGAAGGTCCTGAAGATGACCAACTCAAACAGCAGTGATTGTTTCTGACTTTACATCTACAAGGTGGACTAACTAGATAGGAGTGTCTAATAGAGTGGACAGTGAGTGGACACGGTATTTAAAAACTCCAACAGCACTGCTGTGTCTGATCTACTCACACCAGCACAACACACACTAACCCACCACCACCATGTCAGTGTCACTGCAGTGCTGAGAATGATCCACCATCTAAATAATACCTGCTCTGTCGTGGTCCTGGGAGAGTCCTGACCATTGGAGAACAGGGTAAAAGGAGTTTAAAAAGTATGCAGAGAAACAGATGGACTACAGTCAGTAATTGTAGAACTACAAAGTGCTTCTATATGGTAAATGGAGCTGATAAAATGGACAGTGAGTGTAGAAACCATTAGGTGGTTTTAATGTTCTGGTTAATCAGTGTATGTACAAGGTGACGGAGGCCCATAGTCAATTATTAACAAGGTAAAGATTAGAGAATCCACAAATAGAGTTAAACAAATGTGTGTTTCCAATGCCAGTAAAAATAGCTGCCTCCCTGAAATGGCCATATTCATTTTTGTGGCAACTGAAAGCTTTAAGAAAACACCACCGACATTAATTTTCCCTTGTGCTCAGTAAAGAAGAGATTTCCTAAGGGTTCATAGTGTTAGAGTTGTAGAAGACGGTAGCATTTTGAGGTCCTCCAAATTTACAAACAGGCAACACCTACATGGCACCTATTTGGGCTGGTTTTATTAAATTCTGTTTAGAGAAGTGTGCTAATTTTTTTTTTAAATCTACATTTTAAAAAAGACTGGTTGCATTTTCTAATATTTTTAGTGCAAGATTTTGAATTTGAATTTGAATGAATAATTCCATAACAATTTACTCATTATATTTACCATGCCAGTACTAGCTAATTGTAGCCCCATCTTGTATAAACTACCAGGTTTAATAGTGCATTTAATTAGCTTTTTATGTTTAAGGAAATACATTGATATAATGATCTTTTCTGCAGGTCAAATGAGGTTACTAGACGTCGTTCTAGTAGGATGACATCTTTCATGTCAGTGGACGAGTCTGAGCATGAGAGGGTAAGTTTGGCTTTCTTTTATTCCATTTATTTCATCACCATTATCATCATTAGAATCCTCATTATTTTTTTTGTCGTGTTTGTGAACATATGTTTGTTTCTTAGGGATGTTCTTGGCTCACCTTAATCATCAGAATGGAGTGAGTTTCATTTTTTTGTGGGATTGTCATTCATCAAGTGACTTAATTATCCAGGAAAAGTTACTTCTTTGTCCAGGGAAAATATATGTTAAATCTGCTGGGCTAAAAATACAGCTAATTACATTACCAATTATGTTCTGTTATTAACTCTGTGGCAGATAGTATTAAATATGTTTAATAAAAAAAATAAAAAAAAACGGCCAGGAAAGAAAACCCAAACTGTCACCTTATGCTGAGTAAAATGTCTGTATAGCCTATGGGAGCATTGGTGACTCTATCCACATGCCTTTAAGTTGCACTGTCATGTACTTAGAGCCTGCTCAACCAGAAATGCACATTGCTTGTCCAAAACTAGCAACAAATGCTGGTTTTAAGTAATCCAAGTTCTGGTATCTTCTGACATTTCGGACCTAGTTCCACTTAGCATTAGGTGACAGTTGGGGTTCCATGTGCTTTGTAATTAGGATTAGTCAAATAACACTTTTTTTATGGGTACAAAGAATTCACCAGCTATAGTCAGTATTAATCACTAACTGTAAATTAGAGGCCAGTTGCATATTTATATATATTGTTCAAATCATACAATTCCAAAAAAAAAACATTTGCAAAAATCATTGATTTCTAGAGAACACCATACAAGAGTATGCAATTTCTTTAACTTAAACTGTGGGTTGACAGGGTTTTAAACATCTGCACCGGTGTTTGTTTCTGCAGTGAAGCAGTGGTAAGAGAGAGGTGTGGGATGGATGCTGTTTACTATCTGTCTTTCCAACGTCATCTTATTATTTTGCTGCTCATCGTCTGTGTGCTGTCTGTCTCTGTCATTCTTCCAGTCAATTTGTCTGGAAATCTGCTAGGTGCGTAACATACGCACACACATAAACACTTAAACTTCATGGCTTGGTGTTTGTACTGACAATGCAGTGTAAATTATCTCTCAATAACAACACTAGTGTTGAGAAAGCGCTGACTGCATCTCTATTCTTTGATTAGCATTTTTGTAATGAACTGTTAACTCCAAACTTTGAGCCAATCCAGTTCAATATTCAGAAAGTAGATTTTCCACACTGTTTTTATTTAACTTACTCTTCTACATTACTGCCATGTTATTAATCAGTTAAGCATATGTGACTGTTAAAATGCAGGGCTGTTTTTTTTTTTTTAATATTTTGATGAGATTGTTGGTTATCGGTTAATCGCTGACTATTGATGTTTGGTTATCGGTTAATGCAGTTTTGATAAACTGAAAAGAAGTAAACTCAGCTTTTAAGGTAGCTATAGAGCACAAATGAGAAATTACTACATTCCATAATTGCATACACAATTTAAACTAATAATAAGTAATACCTAGATAAAATACAAACTGGTTGAACACAGCCTTATAAGCAAAAGAAACAGTTGCATGTTATGTCAGACTGAACACTAACAGAAATGCCTGACTGATTGCTGGTATCTTACAGGGAATGATCCTTATAGTTTTGGCAGAACAACCATTGCAAATCTTCAGCAGGGGTAAGCAAATCTGCAAACATGTTTTCCTCTAATGTTTTTTAATGTGTACTGTTTTTTTGAATTACAGTTTTTTTTAATATACCTTAAGAATTTTATTAGAACATGTCGGATTGTTTCTGAGCATGTAAAATTATGCTTAATGAATATACACAACACTTAAGGAAAATATTTGTTAAAATGTAGCTGCTGTGTAAGCCATTATTTTTGACCAACATTAAACCTCATATAAACACAAACTGCAGTCATGATTTTTTAACAACTTAAGCATTACAGTTTTTTTCTGGATTTTACTTTATCCCCCAATCTAGTCATTTCCAAATCCCGATTGTGAATACATTGCCGCTTGCACAACCCTGATCTTATCATGGATCACCACACTCCCCTTCTGACGTGTCCAGTCTTTAACCAATTCGCATTACTTGTCAGTGTTGGGTTCACACACAGAGCTGTATTACATACAGAGAGCCACGCTAGGCTCCATGTGACTCCAAATCCACCCCACTCCACCCTTATTTACGCAGACATGTAGATGTAGACCAGTCCCAGAAATTGCATATTGCAGCAGCAGCGGGAGGAGACTGCATCCGACCTTCCATCCATCAAACACGCCCAAGTGTGTTTGTGTGGATGCCCGGTCAGGTTGGTAGCTTTGCAGAGATTTGAACTAAAAGTAAAGATTTGAGGTGCTCAGGTGGCGCAGTCGTAAACATGCTAGCCCACTAGAGCTAACATTTCGAACTTGATGATTTGAAACTCAGCTCTTCCATCCGACTGAGCTGGGCAGCTACATGAACATCCATTGGCTGTTGTTCATACAAGGTGGGAGCTGGATAGGGACTCCTTACAAATTAGGCAATTACGACCGCTGCTGGTTGATTGATGGTACCGTACACAAAGCTGATCCGCATATGAACTCGCCTTGTGCAGGTGAAAAGATTCACTGCACACGTATCAGGGGGGTGGGGGAGGTGTCTCAGCTCTCCTCAACCAGGGTGGAGATCAGCATCAGTAAAGAGGAAGTGTAATGCAGTTGGGTAATATATAAATAAAAAATTGAATTAAAAGTAGATTAAAGTAGTAAAATCTCTATGAAGTAATGCATTTACTGAATGTAAAAGGTGAAACTAGTATGGTATAATGAAAGCGTAGTATGGTGATACAATATTTAATGTGAAGTACAAATAATAAGACAGTACACCTTTTTAATTTGCAACACTTTGTGTCAGCTCCACACCCAGACATTTCTTTTGAAGATGGGCTCACAATTACCCTGGTGTGTGTAAGAAGATTTCCTAAATGTTTCAACACATTGATCATAAGACACACCCATGGCCTGTTTTATGAATCCTAAAATCCACTGCATTTGATTACACACACACAATCCCATATCCTTATATAGTGGTACAGAAACCTCTATAGATGCACAGACAGATGAAGAGGTAAAAATACATATAGCCATAAATCTACATTTGTAAATCACTTTTAACATACAAAATCCAGGAGAAAATTTGTACTGATGTTTTTGAATAACACAAAGCTTCTGCATATTGTGCAAATAAATACATCTGAATAGTCAATTTTTTTATTTATTTCATCAGTTTGCAATGACAATGTCTGAAGGATCATAAATGTATTCTAACCATTATTGTGGCGTAAAATCCAACAACATGGAAATAAATGCCCAGTGTTTGTGATTTATTCTCAGGGATAAACTACTTTGGCTCCACACGGTGTTTGCAGTTCTTTACCTCATCCTCACCGTGGCACTGTTGAAGCATCACACGTCACAAATGAAGGGCAGCAAAAGAGAAACAGTAAGTCCACTTAGCCTGACCAGTGTGGTACCCTTGCATTGTTCATTTACCAATCATTGTATTTATGCACTCACACAGATCACAAAAAAACCTCCTTGTTTCTACACTTACTGTCCATTTTATCAGCTCCACTTACCATATAGAAGCACCACAGAGTAGGTATTATTTGGGTGGTGGATCATTCTCAGCACTGCAGTGACACTGACATGGTGGTGGTGTGTTAGTGGGTGTTGTGCTGGTATGAGTGAAACAGACACAGCAGCGCTGCTGGAGTTTTTAAATACCGTGTCCACTCACTGTCCACTCTATTAGACACTCCTACCTAGTTGGTCCCCTTGTATGTGTAAAGTCAGAGACGATCGCTCATCTATTGCTGCTGTTTGAGTTGGTCATCTTCTAGACCTTCATCAGTTGGCTGGTAATATTTTTGGTGGGTGGACTATTTTCAGTCCAGCAGCGACAGTGAGGTGTTTAAAATATCCCATCAGAGCTGCTGTGTCTGATCCACTCATACCAGCACAACACACACTAACACACCACCACCATGTCTGTGTCACTGCAGTGCTGAGAATGATCCACCACCTAAATAATACCTGCTCTGTAGTGGTCCTGGGAGAGTCCTGACCATTGAAGAACAGCATGAAAGGGGGCTAACAAAGCATGCAGAGAAACAGATGGACTACAGTCAGTAATTGTAGAACTACAAAATGGGCAGTGAGTGTAGAAAAAGGAGGTGGTTTTAATGTTATGGCTTATCAGTGTAAATACAGTTAACTAATATTTAAATATAAATAAGGTAATACACAAAATACTATATTAATCTGCCTTGATTGTTCTAGCTTTGAACTCATAATTGTTAATTAATTATAATTCTTGCGTCCCAGAACCTTGTTTGCACTTGCTTTCGCTTAGTAAAATAACATGCAGTTAAATCAAATAAGAGTCATTTTGGAACCCAAAATTTGAGCCTTGACTCTGGCATTCACTGGTCAGACTGCCTTCGGACAACTGTGCATTATTAATGTTTATACAATAGAAGAATATTGCTTTGATTTGAATTTGATTGTGCACCACAGACCAACGTGGGGCTGAAGCTATCTCTGTTCTTTAACAACCATTGTCCAACGTTTTAAAAGTGCGGCCAAACACAGACCAACATTGTTCTGAAAGCAAAATGCCATGTTACGAGATTCACCAACAGTGGGCCAACATTCCGTTTCTATCTGGGTAGATATTTATTAAATTTGCGAACATTATCTACCTAGCTAGTAATTTTGTAGGCATCTTTTTTTAACCATTGCATTACTATGCAACGGATAAAGTATTTGTTATTACATTACATCACTGTTTTTTACATCTTTTATTCTCTTTTTTTCTCACCTGGGCTCCAGATGGCTTCGGCCTTTTTTGACATATTGACTGGCATTAATAACATACTATCACTTACCTCCTTCACAGGCAAGTCTAACTAGACTGTAAGGAGGAGGGTTTGATGTGCCGGGGGATGCCGGATGGGCAGTGCACACACCACGCAAAGTATTAGGTCTCATATTATTATACTATGAAGTTATGAAGTTTAGAAATGGTAGTATAAATAGTATTAGTAAAAAACATTGTGCCCGGGCACCTATACTGCCTATGCCATGGGCTAGATCTGCACATAGCTGCTAACAAGTATGCCTTCTCTTCGTCTTACCCACAATGCTTCAGCAAGTTTTACACACACACACACACACATGCACACACACACACACACACACACACACACAAAGTCTTGGAATAATTAAATACTTTACTTATACAGTTTTCTGTTCCACAGGCTAGAAAAACCCTGTTTATATGCTCAGTTCCAACCACAGCCAGTGAAGACAATTTAAAGATTCATTTTACGTAAGTGCAAATATCTTGTCCTCTGTCAGTAAATGTTTTTCGTCCCCAGGCAACATCTTCATTGTTTTTTCTCTAGCTGCTTCAGCCAGTTCCCCTAATGAACATACAGTTGAAGTCATAAGTTTACATACACTTTAGCCACATTCATTTAAACATAAATTTTTACAGTTCCTAACATTTAATCCTAGAACAGATTCCATCTCTTAGGTCAGTTAGGTTTACTACTATATTAAAAAATCTGACATGTTGGAATAGTGCTAGAGACAACGGGTGTGTTCGAAAAGCTAGGGAGCTCTCTACATAGACAGCATTTTACGTCATCCTACACGCGCTCCCGAGAATGAGGCTGTTCGAAATCCTAGATGCCTTAATAAGCTGTCTAGTTAGGCATCTTAAAATCTCAACGCTATTTTGACTCAAGAACGAGTGAGCATCGGAAGCCTCCTTAGTGATCAAGGCAATCCCAGCATTCAATGCGGCATAACTTTTCTCACAGAAAAATAAAAAAACATGAGTTATTTTCAAATGTAAATAAATGATTATTGATTTTTAATTTTTATAAACGTATAAACGTGCACAAGTGTTTTTATTTGCAAATTCTGGCTTGTCAGCAAATTTAACTGTTTTCGGTACACGAAGGGAGATGTTAGTTGACATGCTAGCGCGCTGTGCCATCTCATCCCATTGGTTTGAATGGCATGATGCTAACTGTGTTAGCTTAGTAAGCGAAACCCGATGTTATCGCTGTCTAAGTAGCACGTTCGAATAACCTGCCTTATAAGTTGATGTCTTATTAGAATCCTCTCTACTGAGGCAGCTGCCTATGTAGGCAGTAAGACAGCAATTCAGCTTTCTAGGTTTTTGAACACACCCAATGATTTATTTCAGCTTTTATTTCTTTCATCACTTTCCCAGAGGTTTGGAAGTTTACATACATAGTTTACACATAGTCAGAAGTTGGTAACATTGCCTTTAAATTTGTTTAATTTGGGTCAAAGGTTTCAGATAGCCTTCCACAAGCTTCTCACAATGAGTTGTTAAAATTTGTACCCGTTTCTCCTGACACAACTGATGTAACTGAGTCAGGCTTGTAGGCCTCCTTGCTTGCACATGCCTTTTCAGTTCCAGCTTTGTGATGGTCACTCCGTTACTCTCACTTTGTTGTTCCTAAGCTATTTTGCTTGGGGTCATGGTCCATATGGAAGACCCACTTGCACCCAAGTTTTAACTTCTGATTGATGCCTTGAGATATTGCGTCAATATATCTACACATTTTTCATTCGTGATATTGCCATGTATTTTGTGAAGTGCACAAATCCGTCCTGCAGCAAAGCACCCCTACAATATAATATTGCCAAGGTGCGCTTTACTGTTGAGCTAATATTCTTTGGCTTATCAGACCTGAAGACATCTTTAAGTAAGATCTTTGTTCCCATATTTACATGTTAATTGGCTGTTTTGAAGCAGTGGCTTTTTAGATCAGGGTTTTTCAAACTAAAAATAATACTAATTAAATAAACCTGTACACAAATGCACTTTGTGGAGGCTTTATGTTACATCTTGTAAACCACAGGATGCATAAGATGCATTGCTTGTGTGGTCGTCTGGGTCACGTAAAAAATCATGGACAAATGTGGGTCGCTTGTCTTAGATTATACATACAGGACGAGTTTAAATGTTGATACTTTTTTCCTTCTTTACCAAAATACGTTCATCTTTAGAAGAAAGAGAAAGTTCCTTTTTCTGAAGAAAATGATAGCATCTATTATCATTTATGAATGTGATACCTTCAGGTGTTTGGAAATTCCTCCCAGAGATATAGAACCTGGGAAGGTCCACAATTCTTTTTCTGATGATTTGGCTGATTTCATTTGATTTTCCCATGATTTCAAGCAAAGTCAAGAAGGTCTTTAAGGAAGGCCTAAACATACTGTTACAGGTACACTTACAATTAACTCAAATAATCAGTCAGTGAGTCTATTTGAAGATAGACTGGAATTTTGTGTAGACATTTATAAGTGAAAGGATGTGTAAACATTTGTTGAAAGAAGTACTCGTCATGTACAGAGAAGATATCCTGAAGAACTTGCTAAAACTATAGTTTGTTCATTACTGTTAAGGGAATTCATATGAGTTGTAATGACTTTAACCTAAAAGTATGTAAATTTTGGACTTCAGCTGTACCACTCAAATGTTTAAACTGTTCAAATAAATATTATTAATCCAGTAGTGACACAAATTTGTTTAAAAGCACGCTGAATGACACTGCTACACCTTACATATTTGCCTGCACCACACTCAGTACCATTTCACCATGTCAGTGTTACAGCTAAGCTTAGAATCCTACACCACTTCAACAATCAAACAACAGAAACAGTTGTGCAGAGGGCGCATTAGAGAGGTTAAGGGTGGCTGAAAAATTAGAATTAGAATTTTGTTTGTCGGGGACGTTCCTTTGTAATGGTATAGTTACTAAAAGCTTTTATTTAAACAGTGCAGTTAACAAAATGTCGTTGGCTGGACAGAATGTACCTAATAAACCACTGACAGTGGGATGTATAATTGTTCAAAATAAACTGTGCATCAATAAAGCATCAGTGTGTGTGTGTGTTGCTTAAATTGTCCTTTGTTGTACAGAGAGGCCTACCCAACCTGTCATGTAAACGATGTTCACCTCAGTTATGATGTGGCCAAGCTGATCTACTTGACAACAGCAAAGTAAGTAAAAGCCTAAAACCATTTAGTTTGTAATGGTTACATTTGGTACTTAGTTTCATATACAGTATTAATGCCTTAAAATTACAGAATCTTAAATTCATTGTTTTAGAAATGAAACTATATTCATAAAGACAATCATCTTACTTTTCAAATGAAGAATTAGCTACGATCTCAGATTACCAAAAGGAAAAAGTCACCTCAGATTACAGAACTTTTTTACAGTGACCTCTTGTAAGAAACTGTCAGTGTTTTGTAATATATTGTGTAATTATTGTTTTACTGTTATGACTTCACAGTTGAGAAACATGATTTCATAAATTATGCTTTGTGTTACAATCTTGGCCACCAAGACATCAAAATAATTAGGAGTTTTCTGAGTGATCTGATGACTTGTTTTGTATTGTTTGAGTTAAGATTGAGGTTTGAGATACTTATTGCTGGTTGATCTTACACAGGAATCGAGCAGAGAAAAACTTGCTATATTACCGCAAGGTCCTTGAGTGTTATGGTCGAAGGGAAGTCATCAATCCTCGTCCATGCCGACATTTCTGCAGCTGCTGCCCATGCCAAGCGTGTGAAGGGGTAACATAAATACACATATTAACTAAGCTTGGTCTGTTTTTTATGCTGTTTCTAAATAGCTAACTTGGCTAACAGCTGTAGCCTAGTGGTTAAGGTACTGGACTAGTAACCAGAAGGTTGCTGGTTCAAGACCCACCACTGCCAGGTTGCCACTGTTGGGCCCTTGAGCAAGACCCTTAACCCTCAATTGCTTAGACTGTATACTGTCACAGTACTGTAAATCGTTTTGGATAAAAGCTTCTGCTAAATGCTGAAAATGTTGTGTTCAGACAGAAAGCAGTTTTTATTTTATCACATTGACGCAATTGCTGTTTGCTATTGCTAGTTAAAATCAAATAAGGAGAATCTGTGATTTGTTAATTCTCATACATTTTTATTTAACAGACAATTAGAAAGAAACGTTTTTCAATGTTTTCACTGGTACATTGTATTTTGTAAATATGAGGGTTCCTCAAAACGTTTCCGCACTTGATTTATTAGGAATTTAAAAAAAACAAATGACATGACTTCTCTACATAGTCACCTTTTTATGCATTTGTCCCAGCGTCGTACCAACTTTATAATGCCATCAACAAAAAATTTTTTTGGTGAAGAGCGTAGCCACTAATGCACTGCTGCTTTCATATCATCATCACATGAAAATCTTCTTCCCCTTAAAGCTTCTTTAAGTGGTTCAAAAGGGTAGAAATGTGCTTTTATATTTAAAACTTTTTGAAGACCCTTCATATGCACATTAAGAACTTGATGCCTACAACACACTCAAACCAGTTAGGACAGAGGCTTGTTTAGGACTGTACTCCTATTAATCAACTTTTTACTGGAAACTAACTGTTGCAGTTTTATTGTAAAATTCTGTGTAATTCTTGTCCATTCTTTCTTAATACAAGACCTAAGCTGCTCATACATCCCTGGTTGTTGTTGTCTTATTCTCCTCTTCCTGATGCACTATACATCTTCACTCGAAAGCAGGCTGGCCAGTCAAGCACACACAATCTGTGTCCATTCAGCCACGCTGTGGTAACGTGTGCAGAATGAGATCTGGCATTGGCTTGTTGAACTAACCATTGACTTCCCACAAAAAGAAGCCTTGGTAGCAGCATGCCTCTCTAAAATAAAGATATACACCTTTGCATCAATTGTACCTTTACACATATGCAAGTCACACATGCCGTGAGCACTGATGCACCCCTCATACCATGACAGTTGGTGACTTTTGCAGTTTTCGCTGATAACAGTCTGGATGTTTTTTTCATCTGTCACAGAGAACTCGGAGTTCTTTCCTCCAGAAAACAATCTGGAACATGGACAGTTATTGAAAGTACTCCCAAGCCCATGCGGCTATATTTATTACCGTAGCATGATGGTCACGCACAGTTAGTAGTGATTTCTGTTCTTGCCCAATGCAGACTGAGATTCTTTTCATTGAGAATTAGGTAGATGCCTTCCAACTTTTTTGGAGTGTGTTGCATTTTTCAAATTCTAAATGTGGCTATGTTTACAAACTAAAATACCTTCAGGAAAACTGATCAGTGAAAACACTTTTTTTTTTACTTTGTTGGTTAAATAAAGATTCAAAAGAATTAGCAAATCACAGATTTGTCCTATTTTTTTGCATTTTACAAAATGGCCCATTGTTTTAAAAATGTGGTTTGTAGAACATTAATGGTTTATCCAAACTAAACTCATTGAATGTGACTCATCTTGTACTGTACATAGGATTTAGTTGTCCTAGCTACTTTGCAACCCCTTTGACTTGTAATGTTTTACTAGGGCTCTGTTTTACTTTACATGTGAACAATACATGCAAACAATAATACACAAGACTTGCCAAAGTAATCCCTTGCCCATGTGGTGATATCAGCTATTGATGAATGACAGTTCTTGACCTGTCTGAGGGATCACAGGTGTTTAGCTTAGGCCTGCCTTTAGATTCCTTAAATCATTTAATAATATTATGCATTGTAGAGGGAGAAATATGCAAATCCTTTCCAGTCTTTTTAAAGAACATTTGTAAGAATTTCAATAATTTTCTCACACATTTGTTGACAAACTGGAGATCCTTTGCCCATCTTTGCTCTTCAAAGACTCAGCCCTTTGTTAGGGCTGCTGATATTTTGCTTATAACCCAAATTACAAGCTAAGTTGCAGTGAAGTTCCATATTGGTCTAAGGCATCTCCAACGGTCCCCAAAGCTTTCCAATAGGAAAAACTAAACTATATTTTACCAATGAATACATAATGTGAATGATCTGTATTGTATAGTACCATTGTATAATACATTTGTGCCTTTTTGCTTCCAAAATCATTCCAGATACACTATATTGCCAACAGTATTCACTCATCCATGCAAATCATTAAATTCAGGTGTTCCAATCACTTCCATGGCCACAGGTGTATAAAACCGAGCACCTTCTACAAACTGCTTCTACAAACATTAGTGAAAGAATAGGTCACTCTCAGGAGCTCAGTGAATTACAGCGTGGTACTGTGATGCCACCTGTGCAACAAGTCCAGTCGTGAAATTTCCTCACTACTAAATATTCCACAGTCAGCTGTCAGTGGTATTATAACAAAGTGGAAGCGATTGGGAACTAAGTGGTAGCCACGTAAAATGACAGAGCGGGGTCAGCGGATGCTGAGGTGCATAGTGCGCAGAGGTCGCCAACTTTCTGCAGAGTCAATCGCTACAGACCTCCAAACTTCATGTGGCCTTCAGATTAGCTCAAGAACTGTGTGTAGAGCTTCATGGAATGGGTTTCCATGACCGAGCAGCTGCATCCAAGCCTTATATCACCAAGCATAATGCAAAGTGTCGGATGCTTCTGGAAGAATGGTAAAAAATTCACACACTCCTAAATTTTGTGGAAATCCTTCCCTGAAGAATTGAAGCTGTTATAGCTGGGTGGGCTGACATCATATTAAACCTACGGATTAAGAATGGGATGTCACTCAAGTTTATACGTGTGTGAAGGCAGATGAGCAAATACTTAGTAACAATAAAATACGTAGCAATACGTAGCAATATAGTGTACATGCACATACACAATATACTATCCGCCCCGATGTCCACACACCAAATACTTGTAAGAACTATTCAGATCTGTATGATTCAAATGAGTCTTTTTGAGCAAATGACTCTCTTTCTCTCTCTCTCTCTCTCTGAATTAAGTAATGCTTGTTATGGCACAAGTTCATCACTCGCTAATCACATGCTGTTCTATCAAAGCTGTAGGATTCATCTCTCAGTGAGACTTTTAATTAATGAAATCAAAATCGAATTTTAAAATCATTGAGGAGAGGCATATGTTGCCTCATAACATGTATGTCATGGCCAGAATTATTGGTACCATTTTTTTGTACTACTTTTTCTAGAAAATGATTGCTTTGTTATTCGGATATTTTGTTAGTCACCTATTTTTTTATTATTTAATTTTTTTTACATTGAAACAGCACATAAAGCTGAAATCATTTCACACAGATCTCCAGAAATAGACTGGACAAAATTATTGGCACCCTCAACATGATATTTGAAAAAATAATTTAAGGTTACAGAATAACCTTGTAATTCTATTAAAATAGAATAAGTTTCTTACACCTCTCTACTAAAACTTGGACCACTCTTTTTGCCAACTGCTTCAGGTGTCTCATATTTGAAGGATTCCTTCTCTTTTTTTAAGATCTCTTCACAGATGTTTCGATGATAAGTATTTACATCTGTATTTTTTGCTAGCCACTTTCAAACTCAAACTCCTTATTGCTTTGTCTTAATCCATTTCTGGGTGTTTTTGAAGTAAGCTTGGGCCATTGTCTTGCTAGAAGACCTCTGAAAAAGACTCAGGTTTCGAACTTTGTACCCTACATTATGTGCATGTCATTATGAAATCTGAAGACTTCCAAACATTTTTGAAGTGCAGCCAACACACTGAGTGCCAGAAGCAGCAAAACAACCTCAAAACATCTGTAAACAACCACAGTTTGACCGAAGTGAACATGTTGTTTTCTCTGAAGGTTTTATTTTGTTTTATATAAACAGTACAATGATGTGCTGTACCAAAAAATATTTTGGAGAACTTTGGTTTTCCTGATAGTATTGTGGCTTTCTCAGGCATATTCTGGCACACTCCAGTCTATTTTCTATGTTTTTGTGCCAGCAGTAGGGTCCTGTTGGGTCTCTTACCTTAGCAACTACACTGATCAGCCATAACATTAAAACCACCTCCTTGTTTCTACACTCACTGTCCATTTTATCAGCTCCACTTAACATATAGAAGCACTTTGTAGTTCTACAATTACTGACTGTAGTCAATCTGTTTCTCTACATACCTTTTTAGCCTGCTTTCACCCTGTTCTTCAATGGTCAGGACCACCACAGAGCAGGTATTATTTAGGTGGTGGATCATTCTCAGCACTGCAGTGACACTGACATGGTGGTGGTGTGTTAGTGTGTGTTGTGCTGGTATGAGTGGATCAGACACAGCAGCGCTGCTGGAGTTTTTAAATACCATGTCCACTCACTGTCCACTCTATTAGACACTCCTACCTAGTTTGTCCACCTTGTAGATGTAAAGTCAGAGACGATCACTCATCTATTGCTGCTGTTTAAGTTAGTCAACTTTTAGACCTTCATTAGTGTTCACAGGACGCTGCCCACGGGGCGCTGTTGGCTGGATGTCTTTGGTTGGTGGACTATTCTCAGTCCAGCAGTGACAGCAGTGAGGTGTTTAAAAACTCCATCAGTGCTGCTGTGTCTGATCCACTCATACCAGCACAACACACACTAACACACCACCACCATGTCAGTGTCACCGCAGTGCTGAGAATGATCCACCACCCAAATAATACCTACTATGTGGTGGTCCTGGGAGAGTCCTGACCATTGAAGAACAGCATGAAAGGAGGCTAACAAAGCATGCAGAGAAACAGATGGACTACAGTCAGTAATTGTAGAACTACAAAGTGCTTTTATATGGTAACTGGAGCTGATAAAATGGACAGTGAGTGTAGAAACAAGGAGGTGGTTTTAATGTTATGACTGATCGGTGTATATCTTCTACCATAATAACATTTCATTCAGATGTCGAAAAGTTTGAGATGGCACTTGTAACATGTGCCTGCAGGCCAACTTGGTTAAGGTTCATTATCCACTATTTGAATAATCATGTGTTCCCATCTTTCATATTTTTTTTTCTTCCATCTGTGTCTAGAGGTCAACTAAAATGCCAAAGCCACCAAGTTTGTTTAATGTCTTCAGGAGACTAGTTAAACTAACATTAATATGTACTCATGTGTGCATGCATTTATAGGTTGATGCTATAGAATACTACAGTTCCCAGGAGGCTGGACTTACAGAGGAAGTGTTGAAACTTAAGAACTGTAATGAGCAGCGTGCACTGGGAATGGCCTTTGTCACCTTCCAGACTGACTCTATGGCAGCTTAGTAAGTATTTATATATTCAACACTGGCATACAGTAGTTAGATTGAAAACCATTCTAAAATGATGACAAATGCATATTTTGTATTATATTTAATTATATTATATTAAAAAATGATCAATAATTTACATGGACACACCTCCAATCTCATCTGCATAAATGGAACAAGTGACTTATGGAGATTAAACCAATCATAAGCATTGCTACTTTTAGCAGTGGGTGTCCTGCAAAGATCACATTAAGAGCACAATGCAATGCTAAGAAGGTAAACAGAACCCAAGAGACAAAAGAATGACCCAGTCAGAAGTAAATTACAACAAAATGTTTTAAAAAGGAGCCAACAGTTTAGAAATGCATTAATAAACTGTTTCAATAAACATTTAACTAGGAAACATGAACAAGTATTGTGAAAAGCCAACATTGCTCCACTTTCGACTTTTATGTACTTAACATTATCCCAAAAGGCTTACGGTTATGGAGGTGTTTTTGTCACATGTCAGAGGACTATCTATTTAAAGGTGTAGACCAGCCACTTCCTGAATGATTGACCACTGTTTCAAGTTCCAGTTTTGTATATATTTCCAGATTAGTATATTTAAATAACTTAAACTTAAATTTTGAAGCATAGGGTAATGCTTGTTTAGACCTTATGTTCAGCAGGGCAAATCAATGGCAGTGCCATTTAGAGTCTAATAGCATTTTTTCCATCTAGAAATAAAATAACAATTTAAAAGCTTATTTCTATTGCCGCTCAGGTGGCGCAGCGGTAAGCACACACGCTAGAACACCAGAGCTGGGATCTCGAATACATTGTATCAAGTCTCAGCTCTGCCTGCCAGCTGGGCTGAGAAGCCACATGAACAACGATTGGCCTGTTGTTCATATAGGGGTGGGATATTAAGCCGGATAGGGACGCTCTCATGACTGATGCAACTATGACCTCTGCTGGCTGATTGATGGTGCCTGCACAGAGATGAGGAAAAGGTGTGTATCTCCGTACACAGTGCTGATCCGCTTATTTGTATCATTATATGTATTGTAATTATCTGATTTGTGATAAATATGCAAATATTAGGAAGGTAAATAAAGTTACTCTTCAAGAAGAAAAAACCTTCAAATGTTGAACAATCACAGATAACAGTTTAAATCTGTATTAAATATTTATTTGTTTATGTTGTTGAGAGTGGATTTATGAATTGACCATGTGTATTGTCCTGTCTTTCAGTATTCTGAAGGACTTTAATGCTCTTGACTGTGGATCTGGGGAAATAACCGGAGAAGGCATGGTGAGAAAAATGTCCTGTGGTTGTGGTAGAGAGCCTCAACCTTCATCCTGCAGTGAATGCTTAAAAGTAAAAAACTGGAAAGTCAGCTACGCACCCCATCCAAATAATATCCACTGGTAGGTCATGCAGTAAATTGTTTTGTTTTTCTTAAAACAGCTCATTTTAAATTTCCTAAATAAGCCTATATTGCATGATAATTTGATCTTTTCCACTTTTATATGTATAATCTAATTTTTTTTTTTCTTTACTAGGGAAAATCTGTCAGTGCAGGGCTTAAAGTGGTGGTCCCGTTGTATGCTGCTCAACATCTTGCTCTTCATCATGCTCTTCTTCCTCACCACACCCTCAATAATTATCTCCACCCTAGACAAGTTTAAAGTCACACAACCCATCTACTACCTAAAAGTGTGTAACTGCACTACAGATCACACATTTATGCTGAAACTATTTACTGTATTTGTAGTGATTATTAATGCTGATGTAACATAGCCTATTGTAACTTAAATTTTTTACATATATTATGCCTCTCATTGCTGACTGCTGGTTGGCATCTGTATGTTGATTGTTTGGTTATGGCAAATTCATTTCTTTTCCTTTGTGGAGCTGAATTTGCACAGTCATTATTCAGATAGCTAAAATTAATTATTTCTTCCCAACTGCATTTTAAACGTGCAGGTGTGTTAATGTATTAGGATGTTTTTATTTTTATTTTGTGTGGTTCCTCTGAACCACACTTATTTGCTACTTATATTTCCTTTTGTGTTTCTGATCTATCAGAGTGCTGTTATCAGTCAGTTCTTCCCAACCCTGCTCTTGTGGTCATTTTCTGCATTGTTACCTACTATAGTCTACTATTGTACGGTGCTGGAAGCCCATTGGACCAGGTACATGCACATAAAAAACACTTGCAAATGCAGACTTGTACTTACAAGAAGTTCAATGAATTAATGTAGAAACTCTGTGTAGGTCAAAAGAGAATATAAGTATGATGTATAAGCTGTACATCTTCCTGCTTTTTATGGTGCTCATCTTGCCATCACTGGGACTCACCAGGTAAGTGTTCTGTTCTAATTCTTCTGCTTTTTTTATTGCAACAACAATTTAATATTGGCGTTCCAAAAAATCAAATGTTTAATGTTTTTAATGTACCCAATTTTTTATAACAGTCAAATGTACCTTTTTATTATATTAAATATATTTAAGGCCCTACCTAATTCACGGATATACAATTTACTGTGAAATTTTGTTGTTGTAGCAATTTAACATTTTTCATTCGCTTGGCATTCAAGTGTCAGGTTTACTGCACTATGAGGCGGTTCTAGCAATCCTATGGCAATTCAGTTTGCAAGCGGTTAAAGTCTAAAGCAGCTAAAAACACTACTTAGGTAACTGAGTTTTAAAAACGTGCAATTTAGTTCTGTGGATGCCGGGGGAGCAGGGAGGGTTGTCAAAACACGGATTTTTTTTTTTTTTTTGAGACCATTGCTGGATGTTTGAGCTTTTCATTTAACCATTAAGGTAGGCTATGCTGTGTATTATAGCTTCCATCTATTCTATCATTAGTGTAAATTAATGACTGCCGTGACAGTGGCAAAGGCGCTGTCAAGAAGGTCAAAACAAGAAGGTCCTGGGTTCGATCCCCAGGTGGGGCGCTCCGGGCCCTTTCTGTGTAGAGTTTTCACGTTCTTCCCATGTCTGTGTGGGTTTCCTCCGGGAGCTCCAGTTTCCTCCCACAGTCCAAAGACATACAATTGAGGTGAATTGGAGATACAAAATTGTCCATAACTGTGTATGACATTAAACTTGTGAAATTATGAATCTTGTGTAACCAGTAACTACTGTTTCTGTCATGAATGTAACCAAAGTGTGTAAACCATGACGTTCAAAAATCCAAAAAAAAAAAAAAAAATAATAATAATAATAATAACTAGAGATGTGCATTTCCGGAGAAAATGCGAGTGTGATTGCCGTGTGCTGGTCGGGCGGGAGCGCGTAACCCAATGCTTTATCCAAGTTGGGGTGTCATCAGGGGGCTTTACGATTTAAAATTGGAACGGCGTCGATATCTCGAACTTTCAAAAAATGAATGGAAGTGAATGGAGCCGGAAACCGGGCGTGGCAGGTGGGCGTGGGTTCGAATCCCCATGCTGTACCCATGTTGGGGCGTCATCAGTGGGCTTTACGATATAGAGTTGGAACGGCGTTGTTATCTCGAACTTTCAAAAAATGAATGGAAGTGAATGGGACCAAAAACCGGGCGTGGCAGGTGGGCGTGGGTTCGAATCCCCATGCTGTACCCATGTTGGGGCGTCATCAGTGGGCTTTACGATATAGAGTTGGAACGGCGTTGATATCTCAAACTTTCAAAAAATGAATGGAAGTGAATGGGACCAAAAACCGGGCGTGGCAGGTGGGTGTGGGTTCGAATCCCCATGCTGTATCTGAGTCGGGGTTACATCAGGGGGCTTTACGATATAGAGTTGGAACGGCGTTGATATCTCGAACTTTCAAAAAATGAATGGAAGTGAATGGGGACAAAAACCGGGCATGGCAGGTGGGTGTGGGTTCGAATCCCCATGCTGTACCTGAGTCGGGGTTACATCAGGGGGCTTTACAATTTAGAGTTGGAACGGTGTTGATATCTCAAACTTTCAAAAAATGAATGGAAGTGAATGGAGCCGAAAAACGGGCGTGGCAGGTGGGTGTGGGTTCGAATCCCCATGCTGTATCTGAGTCGGGGTTACATCAGTGGGCTTTACGATTTAGAGTTGGAACGGCGTTGATATCTCGAACTTTCAAAAAATGAATGGAAGTGAATGGGACCAAAAACCGGGCGTGGCAGGTGGGCGTGGGTTCGAATCCCCATGCTGTATCTGAGTCGGGGTTACATCAGTGGGCTTTACGATTTATAGTTGGAACGGCGTTTATATCTCGAACTTTCAAAAAATGAATGGAAGTGAATGGGACCAAAAACCGGGCGTGGCAGGTGGGCGTGGGTTCGAATCCCCATGCTGTTCCTAACTCGGGGTTACATCAGTGGGCTTTACGATTTAGAGTTGGAACGGCGTCGATATCTCAAACTTTCAAAAAATGAATGGAAGTGAATGGGGCTAAAAACCGGGCGTGGCAGGTGGGTGTGGGTTCGAATCCCCATGCTGTACCTGAGTCGGGGTTACATCAGTGGGCTTTACGATTTAGAGTTGGAACGGCGTCGATATCTCAAACTTTCAAAAAATGAATGGAAGTAAATGGGAACAAAAACCGGGCGTGGCAGGTGGGCGTGGGTTCGAGTCCCCATGCTGTATCTAAGTCGGGGTTACATCAGTGGGCTTTACAATTTAGAGTTGGAACGGCGTCGATATCTCAAACTTTCAAAAAATGAATGGAAGTGAATGGGGCTAAAAACCGGGCGTGGCAGGTGGGTGTGGGTTCGAATCCCCATGCTGTATCTGAGTCGGGGTTACATCAGTGAGCTTTACGATATAGAGTTGGAACAGCGTTGATATCTCAAATTTAAAAAAAATGAATGGAAGTGAATGGGGCTGAAAACCGGGCGTGGCAGGTGGGTGTGGGTTCGAATCCCCATGCTGTATCTGAGTCGGGGTTACATCAGTGAGCTTTACGATATAGAGTCGGAACAGCGTTGATATCTCAAATTTAAAAAAAATGAATGGAAGTGAATGAGGCTGAAAACCGGGCGTGGCAGGTGGGTGTGGGTTCGAATCCCCATGCTGTATCTAAGTCGGGGTTACATCAGTGAGCTTTACGATATAGAGTTGGAACAGCGTTGATATCTCAAATTTAAAAAAAATGAATGGAAGTGAATGAGGCTGAAAACCGGGCGTGGCAGGTGGGTGTGGGTTCGAATCCCCATGCTGTATCTGAGTCGGGGTTACATCAGTGAGCTTTACGATATAGAGTTGGAACAGCGTTGATATCTCAAATTTAAAAAAAATGAATGGAAGTGAATGAGGCTGAAAACCGGGCGTGGCAGGTGGGTGTGGGTTCGAATCCCCATGCTGTATCTGAGTCGGGGTTACATCAGTGAGCTTTACGATATAGAGTTGGAACGGCGTCGATATCTCAAACTTTCAAAAAATGAATGGAAGTGAATGGGGCTAAAAACCGGGCGTGGCAGGTGGGTGTGGGTTCGAATCCCCATGCTGTATCTGAGTCGGGGTTACATCAGTGAGCTTTACGATTTAGAGTTGAAAGGGCGACATTATCTCAAACTTTCAAAAAATGAATGGAAGTGAATAAAGTCAAAAACCGGGCGTGGCAGGTGGGCGTGGGTTCGAATCCCCATGCTGTATCTGAGTCGGGGTTACATCAGTGAGCTTTACGATATAGAGTCGGAACGGCGTCGATATCTCGAACTTTCAAAAAATGAATGGAAGTGAATGGGGACAAAAACCGGGCGTGGCAGGTGGGCGTGGGTTCGAATCCCCATGCTCAGTGGGAAGTGAGCGTATCTAAATGCTGTATGTGAGTGGGGTTACATCAGTGGGAAGTGAGCGTATCTAAATGCTGTATAGAAGAGCTACAGTGTGTGTTTGGGGGACGGGGGGGGGTAAATACTTTATCTTTAAATCCTAGCTCTCGATTTGAGTATAGGAAAATCCCATTCTAAAAAATGAATGGAAGTCAATGGGACCAAAAAACGCTACAAAAGCGGGCGTGGCACGTGAACGCGCGGGCGAATCAAAAAGTTGTATACAAGCGCTCCATTCCCGTATGGGCCGGACCATTTGGCGCTGGAACGGGGTCGATATCTCGAAAACTGCGGGAGGAGAAGCACGGACAAAAAACCGGCAGAATAATAACTAGAGATGTGCATTTCCGGAGAAAATGCGAGTGTGATTGCCGTGTGCCGGTCGGGCGGGCGCGTATCCTAATGCTTTATCCAACTCGGGGTGTCATCAGTGGGCTTTACGATTTAGAATTGGAACGGCGTTGATATCTCAAACTTTCAAAAAATGAATGGAAGTGAATGGGACCAAAAACCGGGCGTGGCAGGTGGGTGTGGGTTCGAATCCCCAGGCTGTACCCAAGTCGGGGTTACATCAGTGGGCTTTACGATTTAGAGTTGGAACGGCGTTGATATCTCGAACTTTCAAAAAATGAATGGAAGTGAATGGGACCAAAAACCGGGCGTGGCATGTGGGCGTGGTTTCGAATCCCCATGCTGTACCTGAGTCGGGGTTACATCAGTGGGCTTTACGATTTAGAGTTGGAACGGCGTCGATATCTCAAACTTTCAAAAA
This sequence comes from Trichomycterus rosablanca, assembly GCF_030014385.1. Taxonomy (NCBI): domain Eukaryota; kingdom Metazoa; phylum Chordata; class Actinopteri; order Siluriformes; family Trichomycteridae; genus Trichomycterus; species Trichomycterus rosablanca. The sequence goes on along the minus strand of NC_085988.1, from coordinate 57,760,985 downwards.
ATGAATGGAAGTGAATGGGACCAAAAACCGGGCGTGGCAGGTGGGTGTGGGTTCGAATCCCCATGCTGTACCTGAGTCGGGGTTACATCAGGGGGCTTTACAATTTAGAGTTGGAACGGCGTTGATATCTCGAACTTTCAAAAAATGAATAGAAGTGAATGGGACCAAAAACCGGGCGTGGCAGGTGGGTGTGGGTTCGAATCCCCAGGCTGTACCCAAGTCGGGGTTACATCAGTGGGCTTTACGATTTAGAGTTGGAACGGCGTTGATATCTCGAACTTTCAAAAAATGAATGGAAGTGAATGGGGACAAAAACCGGGCGTGGCAGGTGGGCGTGGGTTCGAATCCCCATGCTGTACCTGAGTCGGGGTTACATCAGGGGGCTTTACGATATAGAGTTGGAACGGCGTTGATATCTCGAACTTTAAAAAAATGAATGGAAGTGAATGGGAACAAAAACCGGGCGTGGCAGGTGGGCGTGGGTTCGAATCCCCATGCTGTACCTAAGTCGGGGTTACATCAGGGGGCTTTACGATATAGAGTTGGAACGGCGTTGATATCTCGAACTTAAAAAAAATGAATGGAAGTGAATGGGACCAAAAACCGGGCGTGGCAGGTGGGTGTGGGTTCGAATCCCCATAATGTATCTGAGTCGGGGTTACATCAGGGGGCTTTACAATTTAGAGTTGGAACGGCGTTGATATCTCGAACTTTCAAAAAATGAATGGAAGTGAATGGGACCAAAAACCGGGCGTGGCAGGTGGGTGTGGGTTCGAATCCCCATGCTGTATCTGAGTCGGGGTTACATCAGTGGGCTTTACCATTTACAGTTGGAACGGCGTTGATATCTCGAACTTTCAAAAAATGAATGGAAGTGAATGGGGACAAAAACCGGGCGTGGCAGGTGGGTGTGGGTTCGAATCCCCATGCTGTATCTGAGTCGGGGTTACATCAGTGGGCTTTACCATTTAGAGTTGGAACGGCGTCGATATCTCGAACTTTCAAAAAATGAATGGAAGTGAATGGGGACAAAAACCGGGCGTGGCAGGTGGGCGTGGGTTCGAATCCCCATGCTGTATCTGAGTCGGGGTTACATCAGTGGGCTTTACGATATAGAGTTGGAACGGCGTCGATATCTCAAACTTTCAAAAAATGAATGGAAGTGAATGGGGTCAAAAACCGGGCGTGGCAGGTGGGTGTGGGTTCGAATCCCCATGCTGTATCTGAGTCGGGGTTACATCAGTGAGCTTCACGATATAGAGTTGGAACGGCGTCGATATCTCGAACTTTCAAAAAATGAATGGAAGTGAATGGGGACAAAAACCGGGCGTGGCAGATGGGTGTGGGTTCGAATCCCCATGCTGTATCTGAGTCGGGGTTACATCAGTGAGCTTCACGATATAGAGTTGGAACGGAGTCGATATCTCAAACTTTCAAAAAATGAATGGAAGTGAATGGGGACAAAAACCGGGCGTGGCAGGTGGGCGTGGGTTCGAATCCCCAAGCTGTTTCTGAGTCGGGGTTACATCAGTGAGCTTTATGATATAGAGTTGGAACGGAGTCGATATCTCAAACTTTCAAAAAATGAATGGAAGTGAATGGGGACAAAAACCGGGCGTGGCAGGTGGGCGTGGGTTCGAATCCCCATGCTGTATCTGAGTCGGGGTTACATCAGTGAGCTTTACGATATAGAGTTGGAACGGCGTTGATATCTCGAACTTTCAAAAAATGAATGGAAGTGAATGGGGATAAAAACCGGGCGTGGCAGGTGGGTGTGGGTTCGAATCCCCATGCTGTATCTGAGTCGGGGTTACATCAGTGAGCTTTACGATATAGAGTTGGAACGGCGTTGATATCTCGAACTTTCAAAAAATGAATGGAAGTGAATGGGGACAAAAACCGGGCGTGGCAGGTGGGTGTGGGTTCGAATCCCCATGCTGTATCTGAGTCGGGGTTACATCAGTGAGCTTTACGATATAGAGTTGGAACGGCGTCGATATCTCGAACTTTCAAAAAATGAATGGAAGTGAATGGGTACAAAAACCGGGCGTGGCAGGTGGGTGTGGGTTCGAATCCCCATGCTGTATCTGAGTCGGGGTAACATCAGTGAGCTTTATGATATAGAGTTGGAACGGCATCGATATCTCGAACTTTCAAAAAATGAATGGAAGTGAATGGGGACAAAAACCGGGCGTGGCAGGTGGGTGTGGGTTCGAATCCCCATGCTGTATCTGAGTCGGGGTTACATCAGTGGGCTTTACGATATAGAGTTGGAACGGTGTCGATATCTCGAACTTTCAAAAAATGAATGGAAGTGAATGGGGACAAAAACCGGGCGTGGCAGGTGGGTGTGGGTTCGAATCCCCATGCTGTACCTGAGTCGGGGTTACATCAGTGGGCTTTACGATATAGAGTTGGAACGGTGTCGATATCTCGAACTTTCAAAAAATGAATGGAAGTGAATGGGGACAAAAACCGGGCGTGGCAGGTGGGTGTGGGTTCGAATCCCCATGCTGTATCTGAGTCGGGGTTACATCAGGGGGCTTTACGATATAGAGTTGGAACGGTGTCGATATCTCGAACTTTCAAAAAATGAATGGAAGTGAATGGGGACAAAAACCGGGCGTGGCAGGTGGGTGTGGGTTCGAATCCCCATGCTGTATCTGAGTCGGGGTTACATCAGTGAGCTTTATGATATAGAGTTGGAACGGCATCGATATCTCGAACTTTCAAAAAATGAATGGAAGTGAATGGGGACAAAAACCGGGCGTGGCAGGTGGGTGTGGGTTCGAATCCCCATGCTGTATCTGAGTCGGGGTTACATCAGTGGGCTTTACGATATAGAGTTGGAACGGTGTCGATATCTCGAACTTTCAAAAAATGAATGGAAGTGAATGGGGACAAAAACCGGGCGTGGCAGGTGGGTGTGGGTTCGAATCCCCATGCTGTACCTGAGTCGGGGTTACATCAGTGGGCTTTACGATATAGAGTTGGAACGGTGTCGATATCTCGAACTTTCAAAAAATGAATGGAAGTGAATGGGGACAAAAACCGGGCGTGGCAGGTGGGTGTGGGTTCGAATCCCCATGCTGTATCTGAGTCGGGGTTACATCAGGGGGCTTTACGATATAGAGTTGGAACGGTGTCGATATCTCGAACTTTCAAAAAATGAATGGAAGTGAATGGGGACAAAAACCGGGCGTGGCAGGTGGGTGTGGGTTCGAATCCCCATGCTGTATCTGAGTCGGGGTTACATCAGGGGGCTTTACGATATAGAGTTGGAACGGTGTCGATATCTCGAACTTTCAAAAAATGAATGGAAGTGAATGGGGACAAAAACCGGGCGTGGCAGGTGGGCGTAGGTTCGAATCCCCATGCTGTACCTGAGTCGGGGTTACATCAGTGAGCTTTACGATATAGAGTTGGAACGGCGTCGATATCTCGAACTTTCAAAAAATGAATGGAAGTGAATAAAAGCATAAAAATGGGCGTGGCAGGTGGGTGTGGGTTCGAATCCCCATGCTCAGTGGGAAGTGAATGTATCTAAATGCTGTATGTGAGTGGGGTTACATCAGTGGGAAGTGAGCGTATCTAAATGCTGTATAGAAGAGGTACAGTGTGTGTTTGGGGGAGGGGGGGGTAAATACTTTATCTTTAAATCCTAGCTCTCGATTTGAGTATAGGAAAATCCCTTTCTAAAAAATGAATGGAAGTCAATGGGACCAAAAAACGCTACAAAAGCGGGCGTGGCACGTGAACGGGCGGGCGAATCAAAAAGTTGTATACAAGCGCTCCATTCCCGTATGGGCCGGACGATTTGGCGCTGGAACGGGGTCGATATCTCGAAAACTGCGGGAGGAGAAGCACGGACAAAAAACCGGCAGAATAATAATAATAACTAGAGAGTGCATTTCCGGAGAAAATGCGAGTGTGATTGCCGTGTGCCGGTCGGCGGGCGTGCGCAGGTCGGGGGTGCGCATGCGTTTAGAAGTGGTGCGTGGGGTGTGAATACTTTCTCTCAGACAGGCCACTGTATCTGTGTACAAGCTGTGGTGTGAGCACAAGTTCACTCTGGGTGTGTTTGAAAAGCCAAACCTGTAAATAAATGCATTTCTGCACGTTTCTACTGCTTACAAATCAGTACTCATTCATTTACATGTGATTATCACTGTAGGGGCCATGGTATTGCGCAATCTATGATCGGCTGTGTCTCATTTACAGCTTTCAGGCAGAGTGCACTCACACTTCGGTCCCTACTTTAGCATATTAGCCATTCCCATTGATTTTAATGCATTCATTAGCCTTAAAGCTAACGGATATAATATCTTTTTTTCTGTTGTAACGTGAATGATTTGACGCTCACTGCTAAGTGTAAATGGACTATAATTTCATTCTGTGCAGTGTTTTCATCTTAACAATCACTAATACTTTAGTTACAGACCAAAATAAGTCAGATTTTTTGACGGCCGCCATTTTCTGTTCTCAGAACGGCCTGAACATGTCGGCTACGTCATCACGTTGACGTTGTGTGGAAAGCCAAAGGTGTCAAATTTTTTGTCCAAAAATTCGGGCAAAAACGGGCATAAATGCCACACGGATGGGCGTATCCGAATGATTTTTTGGATTTGGGCGCTAATTAATGACCCGGTCGATCAAGGGTTGGAACGGCGTTGATAGCTCGAAATTTTTTTCAAAATGAATGGGAGTCAATGGGGCAAAACGGGCACCTTAAAACGGGCACTGTCGGCACAGTGTTGGTTCGATCCAAAAGCTGTATACAAGCGCACCATTCCCGTATAGGCCGGACGATTTGGCGCTGGAACGGGGTCGATATCTCGAAAATTGCGGACGAAGAAACGCGGACAAAAAACGGGTGGAATGGTGATAATATATTGAAAACGAAAATAACAATATCAATAGTGTGCTTGCCTTTAGGCAATCACACTAACTAGAGAGTGCATTTCCGGAGAAAATGCGAGTGTGATTGCCGTGTGCCGGTCGGCGGGCGTGCGCAGGTCGGGGGCGCGCATGCGTTTAGAAGTGGTGCGGTGCGTGGGGTGTGAATACTTTCTCCCAGACAGGCCACTGTATCTGTGCACAAGCTGTGGTGTGAGCACAAGTTCACTCTGGGTGTGTTTGAAAAGCCAAACCTGTAAAAAAATGCATTTCTGCACGTTTGTACTGCTTACAAATCAGTACTCATTCATTTACATGTGATTATCACTGCAGGGGCCATGGTATTGCGCAATCTATGATCGGCTGTGTCTCATTTACAGCTTTCAGGCATAGTGCACTCAGACTTCGGTCCCTCTTTTAGCATTTAGCAATTCCCATTGATTTCAATGCATCCGTTAGCCTTGAAGCTAACGGATATAAATATCTTTGTTTCTGTTGCAGCGCGAACGATATGACGCTCACTGCAAAGTCTAACTGCACTATAATTTCATTCTGTGCAGCGTTTTCATCTTAAAAATCACTAATACTTTAGTTACAGACCAAAATAAGTCAGATTTTTTGGCGGCCGCCATTTTCTATTCTCAGAACGGCCTGAAGATGCCGTCTACGTCATCACGTTGACGTTCTGTGGAAAGCCAAAGGTGTCAAGATTTTTGTCCAAAAATTCGGGCAAAAACGGGCATAAATGCCACACGGATGGGCGTATCCGGATGATTTTTTGGATTTGGGCGCTAATTAATGACCCGGTCGATCAAGGGTTGGAACGGCGTTGATAGCTCGAAATTCATTTCAAAATGAATGGGAGTCAATGGGGAAAAACGGGCACCTTAAAACGGGCACTGTGCCCACAGTGTTGGTTCGATCAAAAAGTTGTATACAAGCGCTCTATTCCCGTATGGGCCGGACGATTTGGCGCTGGAACGGGGTCGATATCTCGAAAACTGCGGGAGAAGAAGCACGGACAAAAAACGGGCAGAATAATAATAATATATTGAAAACGAAAATAACAATAACAATAGTGTGCTTGCATTCTGCAATCACACTAACTAGAGAGTGCATTTCCGGAGAAAATGCGAGTGTGATTGCCGTGTGCCGGTCGGCGGGCGTGCGCAGGTCGGGGGCGCGCATGCGTTTAGAAGTGGTGCGGTGCGTGGGGTGTGAATACTTTCTCCCAGACAGGCCACTGTATCTGTGCACAAGCTGTGGTGTGAGCACAAGTTCACTCTGGGTGTGTTTGAAAAGCCAAACCTGTAAAAAAATGCATTTCTGCACGTTTGTACTGCTTACAAATCAGTACTCATTCATTTACATGTGATTATCACTGCAGGGGCCATGGTATTGCGCAATCTATGATCGGCTGTGTCTCATTTACAGATTTCAGGCATAGTGCACTCAGACTTCGGTCCCTCTTTTAGCATTTAGCAATTCCCATTGATTTCAATGCATCCGTTAGCCTTGAAGCTAACGGATATAAATATCTTTGTTTCTGTTGCAGCGCGAACGATATGACGCTCACTGCTAAGTCTAACTGCACTATAATTTCATTCTGTGCAGCGTTTTCATCTTAAAAATCACTAATACTTTAGTTACAGACCAAAATAAGTCAGATTTTTTGGCGGCCGCCATTTTCTATTCTCAGAACGGCCTGAAGATGCCGTCTACGTCATCACGTTGACGTTCTGTGGAAAGCCAAAGGTGTCAAGATTTTTGTCCAAAAATTCGGGCAAAAACGGGCATAAATGCCACACGGATGGGCGTATCCGGATGATTTTTTGGATTTGGGCGCTAATTAATGACCCGGTCGATCAAGGGTTGGAACGGCGTTGATAGCTCGAAATTCATTTCAAAATGAATGGGAGTCAATGGGGAAAAACGGGCACCTTAAAACGGGCACTGTGCCCACAGTGTTGGTTCGATCAAAAAGTTGTATACAAGCGCTCTATTCCCGTATGGGCCGGACGATTTGGCGCTGGAACGGGGTCGATATCTCGAAAACTGCGGGAGAAGAAGCACGGACAAAAAACGGGCAGAATAATAATAATATATTGAAAACGAAAATAACAATAACAATAGTGTGCTTGCATTCTGCAATCACACTAACTAGAGAGTGCATTTCCGGAGAAAATGCGAGTGTGATTGCCGTGTGCCGGTCGGCGGGCGTGCGCAGGTCGGGGGCGCGCATGCGTTTAGAAGTGGTGCGGTGCGTGGGGTGTGAATACTTTCTCCCAGACAGGCCACTGTATCTGTGCACAAGCTGTGGTGTGAGCACAAGTTCACTCTGGGTGTGTTTGAAAAGCCAAACCTGTAAAAAAATGCATTTCTGCACGTTTGTACTGCTTACAAATCAGTACTCATTCATTTACATGTGATTATCACTGCAGGGGCCATGGTATTGCGCAATCTATGATCGGCTGTGTCTCATTTACAGATTTCAGGCATAGTGCACTCAGACTTCGGTCCCTCTTTTAGCATTTAGCAATTCCCATTGATTTCAATGCATCCGTTAGCCTTGAAGCTAACGGATATAAATATCTTTGTTTCTGTTGCAGCGCGAACGATATGACGCTCACTGCAAAGTCTAACTGCACTATAATTTCATTCTGTGCAGCGTTTTCATCTTAAAAATCACTAATACTTTAGTTACAGACCAAAATAAGTCAGATTTTTTGGCGGCCGCCATTTTCTATTCTCAGAACGGCCTGAAGATGCCGTCTACGTCATCACGTTGACGTTCTGTGGAAAGCCAAAGGTGTCAAGATTTTTGTCCAAAAATTCGGGCAAAAACGGGCATAAATGCCACACGGATGGGCGTATCCGGATGATTTTTTGGATTTGGGCGCTAATTAATGACCCGGTCGATCAAGGGTTGGAACGGCGTTGATAGCTCGAAATTCATTTCAAAATGAATGGGAGTCAATGGGGAAAAACGGGCACCTTAAAACGGGCACTGTGCCCACAGTGTTGGTTCGATCCAAAAGTTGTATACAAGCGCTCTATTCCCGTATGGGCCGGACGATTTGGCGCTGGAACGGGGTCGATATCTCGAAAACTGCGGGAGAAGAAGCACGGACAAAAAACGGGCAGAATAATAATAATATATTGAAAACGAAAATAACAACTAGAGAGTGCATTTCCGGAGAAAATGCGAGTGTGATTGCCGTGTGCCGGTCGGCGGGCGTGCGCAGGTCGGGGGCGCGCATGCGTTTAGAAGTGGTGCGGTGCGTGGGGTGTGAATACTTTCTCCCAGACAGGCCACTGTATCTGTGCACAAGCTGTGGTGTGAGCACAAGTTCACTCTGGGTGTGTTTGAAAAGCCAAACCTGTAAAAAAATGCATTTCTGCACGTTTGTACTGCTTACAAATCAGTACTCATTCATTTACATGTGATTATCACTGCAGGGGCCATGGTATTGCGCAATCTATGATCGGCTGTGTCTCATTTACAGCTTTCAGGCATAGTGCACTCAGACTTCGGTCCCTCTTTTAGCATTTAGCAATTCCCATTGATTTCAATGCATCCGTTAGCCTTGAAGCTAACGGATATAAATATCTTTGTTTCTGTTGCAGCGCGAACGATATGACGCTCACTGCAAAGTCTAACTGCACTATAATTTCATTCTGTGCAGCGTTTTCATCTTAAAAATCACTAATACTTTAGTTACAGACCAAAATAAGTCAGATTTTTTGGCGGCCGCCATTTTCTATTCTCAGAACGGCCTGAAGATGCCGTCTACGTCATCACGTTGACGTTCTGTGGAAAGCCAAAGGTGTCAAGATTTTTGTCCAAAAATTCGGGCAAAAACGGGCATAAATGCCACACGGATGGGCGTATCCGGATGATTTTTTGGATTTGGGCGCTAATTAATGACCCGGTCGATCAAGGGTTGGAACGGCGTTGATAGCTCGAAATTCATTTCAAAATGAATGGGAGTCAATGGGGAAAAACGGGCACCTTAAAACGGGCACTGTGCCCACAGTGTTGGTTCGATCAAAAAGTTGTATACAAGCGCTATATTCCCGTATGGGCCGGACGATTTGGCGCTGGAACGGGGTCGATATCTCGAAAACTGCGGGAGAAGAAGCACGGACAAAAAACGGGCAGAATAATAATAATATATTGAAAACGAAAATAACAATAACAATAGTGTGCTTGCATTCTGCAATCACACTAACTAGAGAGTGCATTTCCGGAGAAAATGCGAGTGTGATTGCCGTGTGCCGGTCGGCAAGCGTGCGCAGGTCGGGGGTGCGCATGCGTTTAGAAGTGGTGCGGTGCGTGGGGTGTGAATACTTTCTCTCAGACAGGCCACTGTATCTGTGCACAAGCTGTGGTGTGAGCACAAGTTCACTCTGGGTGTGTTTGAAAAGCCAAACCTGTAAAAAAATGCATTTCTGCACGTTTCTACTGCTTACAAATCAGTACTCATTCATTTACATGTGATTATCACTGTAGGGGCCATGGTATTGCGCAATCTATGATCGGCTGTGTCTCATTTACATCTTTCAGGCATAGTGCACTCAGACTTCGGTCCCTCTTTTAGCATTTAGCAATTCCCATTGATTTCAATGCATCCGTTAGCCTTGAAGCTAACGGATATAAATATCTTTGTTTCTGTTGCAGCGCGAACGATATGACGCTCACTGCCAAGTCTAACTGCACTATAATTTCATTCTGTGCAGCGTTTTCATCTTAAAAATCACTAATACTTTAGTTACAGACCAAAATAAGTCAGATTTTTTGGCGGCCGCCATTTTCTATTCTCAGAACGGCCTGAAGATGCCGCCTACGTCATCACGTTGACGTTCTGTGGAAAGCCAAAGGTGTCAAGATTTTTGTCCAAAAATTCGGGCAAAAACGGGCATAAATGCCACACGGATGGGCGTATCCGGATGATTTTTTGGATTTGGGCGCTAATTAATGACCCGGTCGATCAAGGGTTGGAACGGCGTTGATAGCTCGAAATTCATTTCAAAATGAATGGGAGTCAATGGGGAAAAACGGGCACCTTAAAACGGGCACTGTGCCCACAGTGTTGGTTCGATCCAAAAGCTGTATACAAGCGCTCTATTCCCGTATGGGCCGGACGATTTGGCGCTGGAACGGGGTCGATATCTCGAAAACTGCGGGAGAAGAAGCACGGACAAAAAACCGGCAGAATAAGAATAATATATTGAAAACGAAAATAACAATAACAATAGTGTGCTTGCATTCTGCAATCACACTAACTAGAGAGTGCATTTCCGGAGAAAATGCGAGTGTGATTGCCGTGTGCCGGTCGGCGGGCGTGCGCAGGTCGGGGGCGCGCATGCGTTTAGAAGTGGTGCGGTGCGTGGGGTGTGAATACTTTCTCCCAGACAGGCCACTGTATCTGTGCACAAGCTGTGGTGTGAGCACAAGTTCACTCTGGGTGTGTTTGAAAAGCCAAACCTGTAAAAAAATGCATTTCTGCACGTTTGTACTGCTTACAAATCAGTACTCATTCATTTACATGTGATTATCACTGCAGGGGCCATGGTATTGCGCAATCTATGATCGGCTGTGTCTCATTTACAGATTTCAGGCATAGTGCACTCAGACTTCGGTCCCTCTTTTAGCATTTAGCAATTCCCATTGATTTCAATGCATCCGTTAGCCTTGAAGCTAACGGATATAAATATCTTTGTTTCTGTTGCAGCGCGAACGATATGACGCTCACTGCAAAGTCTAACTGCACTATAATTTCATTCTGTGCAGCGTTTTCATCTTAAAAATCACTAATACTTTAGTTACAGACCAAAATAAGTCAGATTTTTTGGCGGCCGCCATTTTCTATTCTCAGAACGGCCTGAAGATGCCGTCTACGTCATCACGTTGACGTTCTGTGGAAAGCCAAAGGTGTCAAGATTTTTGTCCAAAAATTCGGGCAAAAACGGGCATAAATGCCACACGGATGGGCGTATCCGGATGATTTTTTGGATTTGGGCGCTAATTAATGACCCGGTCGATCAAGGGTTGGAACGGCGTTGATAGCTCGAAATTCATTTCAAAATGAATGGGAGTCAATGGGGAAAAACGGGCACCTTAAAACGGGCACTGTGCCCACAGTGTTGGTTCGATCCAAAAGTTGTATACAAGCGCTCTATTCCCGTATGGGCCGGACGATTTGGCGCTGGAACGGGGTCGATATCTCGAAAACTGCGGGAGAAGAAGCACGGACAAAAAACGGGCAGAATAATAATAATATATTGAAAACGAAAATAACAATAACAATAGTGTGCTTGCATTCTGCAATCACACTAACTAGAGAGTGCATTTCCGGAGAAAATGCGAGTGTGATTGCCGTGTGCCGGTCGGCGGGCGTGCGCAGGTCGGGGGCGCGCATGCGTTTAGAAGTGGTGCGGTGCGTGGGGTGTGAATACTTTCTCCCAGACAGGCCACTGTATCTGTGCACAAGCTGTGGTGTGAGCACAAGTTCACTCTGGGTGTGTTTGAAAAGCCAAACCTGTAAAAAAATGCATTTCTGCACGTTTGTACTGCTTACAAATCAGTACTCATTCATTTACATGTGATTATCACTGCAGGGGCCATGGTATTGCGCAATCTATGATCGGCTGTGTCTCATTTACAGCTTTCAGGCATAGTGCACTCAGACTTCGGTCCCTCTTTTAGCATTTAGCAATTCCCATTGATTTCAATGCATCCGTTAGCCTTGAAGCTAACGGATATAAATATCTTTGTTTCTGTTGCAGCGCGAACGATATGACGCTCACTGCAAAGTCTAACTGCACTATAATTTCATTCTGTGCAGCGTTTTCATCTTAAAAATCACTAATACTTTAGTTACAGACCAAAATAAGTCAGATTTTTTGGCGGCCGCCATTTTCTATTCTCAGAACGGCCTGAAGATGCCGTCTACGTCATCACGTTGACGTTCTGTGGAAAGCCAAAGGTGTCAAGATTTTTGTCCAAAAATTCGGGCAAAAACGGGCATAAATGCCACACGGATGGGCGTATCCGGATGATTTTTTGGATTTGGGCGCTAATTAATGACCCGGTCGATCAAGGGTTGGAACGGCGTTGATAGCTCGAAATTCATTTCAAAATGAATGGGAGTCAATGGGGAAAAACGGGCACCTTAAAACGGGCACTGTGCCCACAGTGTTGGTTCGATCCAAAAGTTGTATACAAGCGCTCTATTCCCGTATGGGCCGGACGATTTGGCGCTGGAACGGGGTCGATATCTCGAAAACTGCGGGAGAAGAAGCACGGACAAAAAACGGGCAGAATAATAATAATATATTGAAAACGAAAATAACAATAACAATAGTGTGCTTGCATTCTGCAATCACACTAACTAGAGAGTGCATTTCCGGAGAAAATGCGAGTGTGATTGCCGTGTGCCGGTCGGCGGGCGTGCGCAGGTCGGGGGCGCGCATGCGTTTAGAAGTGGTGCGGTGCGTGGGGTGTGAATACTTTCTCCCAGACAGGCCACTGTATCTGTGCACAAGCTGTGGTGTGAGCACAAGTTCACTCTGGGTGTGTTTGAAAAGCCAAACCTGTAAAAAAATGCATTTCTGCACGTTTGTACTGCTTACAAATCAGTACTCATTCATTTACATGTGATTATCACTGCAGGGGCCATGGTATTGCGCAATCTATGATCGGCTGTGTCTCATTTACAGATTTCAGGCATAGTGCACTCAGACTTCGGTCCCTCTTTTAGCATTTAGCAATTCCCATTGATTTCAATGCATCCGTTAGCCTTGAAGCTAACGGATATAAATATCTTTGTTTCTGTTGCAGCGCGAACGATATGACGCTCACTGCAAAGTCTAACTGCACTATAATTTCATTCTGTGCAGCGTTTTCATCTTAAAAATCACTAATACTTTAGTTACAGACCAAAATAAGTCAGATTTTTTGGCGGCCGCCATTTTCTATTCTCAGAACGGCCTGAAGATGCCGTCTACGTCATCACGTTGACGTTCTGTGGAAAGCCAAAGGTGTCAAGATTTTTGTCCAAAAATTCGGGCAAAAACGGGCATAAATGCCACACGGATGGGCGTATCCGGATGATTTTTTGGATTTGGGCGCTAATTAATGACCCGGTCGATCAAGGGTTGGAACGGCGTTGATAGCTCGAAATTCATTTCAAAATGAATGGGAGTCAATGGGGAAAAACGGGCACCTTAAAACGGGCACTGTGCCCACAGTGTTGGTTCGATCCAAAAGTTGTATACAAGCGCTCTATTCCCGTATGGGCCGGACGATTTGGCGCTGGAACGGGGTCGATATCTCGAAAACTGCGGGAGAAGAAGCACGGACAAAAAACGGGCAGAATAATAATAATATATTGAAAACGAAAATAACAATAACAATAGTGTGCTTGCATTCTGCAATCACACTAACTAGAGAGTGCATTTCCGGAGAAAATGCGAGTGTGATTGCCGTGTGCCGGTCGGCGGGCGTGCGCAGGTCGGGGGCGCGCATGCGTTTAGAAGTGGTGCGGTGCGTGGGGTGTGAATACTTTCTCCCAGACAGGCCACTGTATCTGTGCACAAGCTGTGGTGTGAGCACAAGTTCACTCTGGGTGTGTTTGAAAAGCCAAACCTGTAAAAAAATGCATTTCTGCACGTTTGTACTGCTTACAAATCAGTACTCATTCATTTACATGTGATTATCACTGCAGGGGCCATGGTATTGCGCAATCTATGATCGGCTGTGTCTCATTTACAGCTTTCAGGCATAGTGCACTCAGACTTCGGTCCCTCTTTTAGCATTTAGCAATTCCCATTGATTTCAATGCATCCGTTAGCCTTGAAGCTAACGGATATAAATATCTTTGTTTCTGTTGCAGCGCGAACGATATGACGCTCACTGCAAAGTCTAACTGCACTATAATTTCATTCTGTGCAGCGTTTTCATCTTAAAAATCACTAATACTTTAGTTACAGACCAAAATAAGTCAGATTTTTTGGCGGCCGCCATTTTCTATTCTCAGAACGGCCTGAAGATGCCGTCTACGTCATCACGTTGACGTTCTGTGGAAAGCCAAAGGTGTCAAGATTTTTGTCCAAAAATTCGGGCAAAAACGGGCATAAATGCCACACGGATGGGCGTATCCGGATGATTTTTTGGATTTGGGCGCTAATTAATGACCCGGTCGATCAAGGGTTGGAACGGCGTTGATAGCTCGAAATTCATTTCAAAATGAATGGGAGTCAATGGGGAAAAACGGGCACCTTAAAACGGGCACTGTGCCCACAGTGTTGGTTCGATCCAAAAGTTGTATACAAGCGCTCTATTCCCGTATGGGCCGGACGATTTGGCGCTGGAACGGGGTCGATATCTCGAAAACTGCGGGAGAAGAAGCACGGACAAAAAACGGGCAGAATAATAATAATATATTGAAAACGAAAATAACAATAACAATAGTGTGCTTGCATTCTGCAATCACACTAACTAGAGATGTGCATTTCCGGAGAAAATGCGAGTGTGATTGCCGTGTGCCGGTCGGCGGGCGTGCGCAGGTCGGGGGCGCGCATGCGTTTAGAAGTGGTGCGGTGCGTGGGGTGTGAATACTTTCTCCCAGACAGGCCACTGTATCTGTGCACAAGCTGTGGTGTGAGCACAAGTTCACTCTGGGTGTGTTTGAAAAGCCAAACCTGTAAAAAAATGCATTTCTGCACGTTTGTACTGCTTACAAATCAGTACTCATTCATTTACATGTGATTATCACTGCAGGGGCCATGGTATTGCGCAATCTATGATCGGCTGTGTCTCATTTACAGATTTCAGGCATAGTGCACTCAGACTTCGGTCCCTCTTTTAGCATTTAGCAATTCCCATTGATTTCAATGCATCCGTTAGCCTTGAAGCTAACGGATATAAATATCTTTGTTTCTGTTGCAGCGCGAACGATATGACGCTCACTGCAAAGTCTAACTGCACTATAATTTCATTCTGTGCAGCGTTTTCATCTTAAAAATCACTAATACTTTAGTTACAGACCAAAATAAGTCAGATTTTTTGGCGGCCGCCATTTTCTATTCTCAGAACGGCCTGAAGATGCCGTCTACGTCATCACGTTGACGTTCTGTGGAAAGCCAAAGGTGTCAAGATTTTTGTCCAAAAATTCGGGCAAAAACGGGCATAAATGCCACACGGATGGGCGTATCCGGATGATTTTTTGGATTTGGGCGCTAATTAATGACCCGGTCGATCAAGGGTTGGAACGGCGTTGATAGCTCGAAATTCATTTCAAAATGAATGGGAGTCAATGGGGAAAAACGGGCACCTTAAAACGGGCACTGTGCCCACAGTGTTGGTTCGATCAAAAAGTTGTATACAAGCGCTCTATTCCCGTATGGGCCGGACGATTTGGCGCTGGAACGGGGTCGATATCTCGAAAACTGCGGGAGAAGAAGCACGGACAAAAAACGGGCAGAATAATAATAATATATTGAAAACGAAAATAACAATAACAATAGTGTGCTTGCATTCTGCAATCACACTAACTAGAGAGTGCATTTCCGGAGAAAATGCGAGTGTGATTGCCGTGTGCCGGTCGGCGGGCGTGCGCAGGTCGGGGGCGCGCATGCGTTTAGAAGTGGTGCGGTGCGTGGGGTGTGAATACTTTCTCCCAGACAGGCCACTGTATCTGTGCACAAGCTGTGGTGTGAGCACAAGTTCACTCTGGGTGTGTTTGAAAAGCCAAACCTGTAAAAAAATGCATTTCTGCACGTTTGTACTGCTTACAAATCAGTACTCATTCATTTACATGTGATTATCACTGCAGGGGCCATGGTATTGCGCAATCTATGATCGGCTGTGTCTCATTTACAGCTTTCAGGCATAGTGCACTCAGACTTCGGTCCCTCTTTTAGCATTTAGCAATTCCCATTGATTTCAATGCATCCGTTAGCCTTGAAGCTAACGGATATAAATATCTTTGTTTCTGTTGCAGCGCGAACGATATGACGCTCACTGCAAAGTCTAACTGCACTATAATTTCATTCTGTGCAGCGTTTTCATCTTAAAAATCACTAATACTTTAGTTACAGACCAAAATAAGTCAGATTTTTTGGCGGCCGCCATTTTCTATTCTCAGAACGGCCTGAAGATGCCGTCTACGTCATCACGTTGACGTTCTGTGGAAAGCCAAAGGTGTCAAGATTTTTGTCCAAAAATTCGGGCAAAAACGGGCATAAATGCCACACGGATGGGCGTATCCGGATGATTTTTTGGATTTGGGCGCTAATTAATGACCCGGTCGATCAAGGGTTGGAACGGCGTTGATAGCTCGAAATTCATTTCAAAATGAATGGGAGTCAATGGGGAAAAACGGGCACCTTAAAACGGGCACTGTGCCCACAGTGTTGGTTCGATCAAAAAGTTATATACAAGCGCTCTATTCCCGTATGGGCCGGACGATTTGGCGCTGGAACGGGGTCGATATCTCGAAAACTGCGGGAGAAGAAGCACGGACAAAAAACGGGCAGAATAATAATAATATATTGAAAACGAAAATAACAATAACAATAGTGTGCTTGCATTCTGCAATCACACTAACTAGAGAGTGCATTTCCGGAGAAAATGCGAGTGTGATTGCCGTGTGCCGGTCGGCGGGCGTGCGCAGGTCGGGGGCGCGCATGCGTTTAGAAGTGGTGCGGTGCGTGGGGTGTGAATACTTTCTCCCAGACAGGCCACTGTATCTGTGCACAAGCTGTGGTGTGAGCACAAGTTCACTCTGGGTGTGTTTGAAAAGCCAAACCTGTAAAAAAATGCATTTCTGCACGTTTGTACTGCTTACAAATCAGTACTCATTCATTTACATGTGATTATCACTGCAGGGGCCATGGTATTGCGCAATCTATGATCGGCTGTGTCTCATTTACAGCTTTCAGGCATAGTGCACTCAGACTTCGGTCCCTCTTTTAGCATTTAGCAATTCCCATTGATTTCAATGCATCCGTTAGCCTTGAAGCTAACGGATATAAATATCTTTGTTTCTGTTGCAGCGCGAACGATATGACGCTCACTGCAAAGTCTAACTGCACTATAATTTCATTCTGTGCAGCGTTTTCATCTTAAAAATCACTAATACTTTAGTTACAGACCAAAATAAGTCAGATTTTTTGGCGGCCGCCATTTTCTATTCTCAGAACGGCCTGAAGATGCCGTCTACGTCATCACGTTGACGTTCTGTGGAAAGCCAAAGGTGTCAAGATTTTTGTCCAAAAATTCGGGCAAAAACGGGCATAAATGCCACACGGATGGGCGTATCCGGATGATTTTTTGGATTTGGGCGCTAATTAATGACCCGGTCGATCAAGGGTTGGAACGGCGTTGATAGCTCGAAATTCATTTCAAAATGAATGGGAGTCAATGGGGAAAAACGGGCACCTTAAAACGGGCACTGTGCCCACAGTGTTGGTCCGATCAAAAAGTTGTATACAAGCGCTCTATTCCCGTATGGGCCGGACGATTTGGCGCTGGAACGGGGTCGATATCTCGAAAACTGCGGGAGAAGAAGCACGGACAAAAAACGGGCAGAATAATAATAATATATTGAAAACGAAAATAACAATAACAATAGTGTGCTTGCATTCTGCAATCACACTAACTAGAGAGTGCATTTCCGGAGAAAATGCGAGTGTGATTGCCGTGTGCCGGTCGGCGGGCGTGCGCAGGTCGGGGGCGCGCATGCGTTTAGAAGTGGTGCGGTGCGTGGGGTGTGAATACTTTCTCCCAGACAGGCCACTGTATCTGTGCACAAGCTGTGGTGTGAGCACAAGTTCACTCTGGGTGTGTTTGAAAAGCCAAACCTGTAAAAAAATGCATTTCTGCACGTTTGTACTGCTTACAAATCAGTACTCATTCATTTACATGTGATTATCACTGCAGGGGCCATGGTATTGCGCAATCTATGATCGGCTGTGTCTCATTTACAGCTTTCAGGCATAGTGCACTCAGACTTCGGTCCCTCTTTTAGCATTTAGCAATTCCCATTGATTTCAATGCATCCGTTAGCCTTGAAGCTAACGGATATAAATATCTTTGTTTCTGTTGCAGCGCGAACGATATGACGCTCACTGCAAAGTCTAACTGCACTATAATTTCATTCTGTGCAGCGTTTTCATCTTAAAAATCACTAATACTTTAGTTACAGACCAAAATAAGTCAGATTTTTTGGCGGCCGCCATTTTCTATTCTCAGAACGGCCTGAAGATGCCGTCTACGTCATCACGTTGACGTTCTGTGGAAAGCCAAAGGTGTCAAGATTTTTGTCCAAAAATTCGGGCAAAAACGGGCATAAATGCCACACGGATGGGCGTATCCGGATGATTTTTTGGATTTGGGCGCTAATTAATGACCCGGTCGATCAAGGGTTGGAACGGCGTTGATAGCTCGAAATTCATTTCAAAATGAATGGGAGTCAATGGGGAAAAACGGGCACCTTAAAACGGGCACTGTGCCCACAGTGTTGGTTCGATCAAAAAGTTGTATACAAGCGCTCTATTCCCGTATGGGCCGGACGATTTGGCGCTGGAACGGGGTCGATATCTCGAAAACTGCGGGAGAAGAAGCACGGACAAAAAACGGGCAGAATAATAATAATATATTGAAAACGAAAATAACAACTAGAGAGTGCATTTCCGGAGAAAATGCGAGTGTGATTGCCGTGTGCCGGTCGGCGGGCGTGCGCAGGTCGGGGGCGCGCATGCGTTTAGAAGTGGTGCGGTGCGTGGGGTGTGAATACTTTCTCCCAGACAGGCCACTGTATCTGTGCACAAGCTGTGGTGTGAGCACAAGTTCACTCTGGGTGTGTTTGAAAAGCCAAACCTGTAAAAAAATGCATTTCTGCACGTTTGTACTGCTTACAAATCAGTACTCATTCATTTACATGTGATTATCACTGCAGGGGCCATGGTATTGCGCAATCTATGATCGGCTGTGTCTCATTTACAGCTTTCAGGCATAGTGCACTCAGACTTCGGTCCCTCTTTTAGCATTTAGCAATTCCCATTGATTTCAATGCATCCGTTAGCCTTGAAGCTAACGGATATAAATATCTTTGTTTCTGTTGCAGCGCGAACGATATGACGCTCACTGCAAAGTCTAACTGCACTATAATTTCATTCTGTGCAGCGTTTTCATCTTAAAAATCACTAATACTTTAGTTACAGACCAAAATAAGTCAGATTTTTTGGCGGCCGCCATTTTCTATTCTCAGAACGGCCTGAAGATGCCGCCTACGTCATCACGTTGACGTTCTGTGGAAAGCCAAAGGTGTCAAGATTTTTGTCCAAAAATTCGGGCAAAAACGGGCATAAATGCCACACGGATGGGCGTATCCGGATGATTTTTTGGATTTGGGCGCTAATTAATGACCCGGTCGATCAAGGGTTGGAACGGCGTTGATAGCTCGAAATTCATTTCAAAATGAATGGGAGTCAATGGGGAAAAACGGGCACCTTAAAACGGGCACTGTGCCCACAGTGTTGGTTCGATCAAAAAGTTGTATACAAGCGCTCTATTCCCGTATGGGCCGGACGATTTGGCGCTGGAACGGGGTCGATATCTCGAAAACTGCGGGAGAAGAAGCACGGACAAAAAACGGGCAGAATAATAATAATATATTGAAAACGAAAATAACAATAACAATAGTGTGCTTGCATTCTGCAATCACACTAACTAGAGAGTGCATTTCCGGAGAAAATGCGAGTGTGATTGCCGTGTGCCGGTCGGCGGGCGTGCGCAGGTCGGGGGCGCGCATGCGTTTAGAAGTGGTGCGGTGCGTGGGGTGTGAATACTTTCTCCCAGACAGGCCACTGTATCTGTGCACAAGCTGTGGTGTGAGCACAAGTTCACTCTGGGTGTGTTTGAAAAGCCAAACCTGTAAAAAAATGCATTTCTGCACGTTTGTACTGCTTACAAATCAGTACTCATTCATTTACATGTGATTATCACTGCAGGGGCCATGGTATTGCGCAATCTATGATCGGCTGTGTCTCATTTACAGCTTTCAGGCATAGTGCACTCAGACTTCGGTCCCTCTTTTAGCATTTAGCAATTCCCATTGATTTCAATGCATCCGTTAGCCTTGAAGCTAACGGATATAAATATCTTTGTTTCTGTTGCAGCGCGAACGATATGACGCTCACTGCAAAGTCTAACTGCACTATAATTTCATTCTGTGCAGCGTTTTCATCTTAAAAATCACTAATACTTTAGTTACAGACCAAAATAAGTCAGATTTTTTGGCGGCCGCCATTTTCTATTCTCAGAACGGCCTGAAGATGCCGTCTACGTCATCACGTTGACGTTCTGTGGAAAGCCAAAGGTGTCAAGATTTTTGTCCAAAAATTCGGGCAAAAACGGGCATAAATGCCACACGGATGGGCGTATCCGGATGATTTTTTGGATTTGGGCGCTAATTAATGACCCGGTCGATCAAGGGTTGGAACGGCGTTGATAGCTCGAAATTCATTTCAAAATGAATGGGAGTCAATGGGGAAAAACGGGCACCTTAAAACGGGCACTGTGCCCACAGTGTTGGTTCGATCAAAAAGTTGTATACAAGCGCTCTATTCCCGTATGGGCCGGACGATTTGGCGCTGGAACGGGGTCGATATCTCGAAAACTGCGGGAGAAGAAGCACGGACAAAAAACGGGCAGAATAATAATAATATATTGAAAACGAAAATAACAATAACAATAGTGTGCTTGCATTCTGCAATCACACTAACTAGAGAGTGCATTTCCGGAGAAAATGCGAGTGTGATTGCCGTGTGCCGGTCGGCGGGCGTGCGCAGGTCGGGGGCGCGCATGCGTTTAGAAGTGGTGCGGTGCGTGGGGTGTGAATACTTTCTCCCAGACAGGCCACTGTATCTGTGCACAAGCTGTGGTGTGAGCACAAGTTCACTCTGGGTGTGTTTGAAAAGCCAAACCTGTAAAAAAATGCATTTCTGCACGTTTGTACTGCTTACAAATCAGTACTCATTCATTTACATGTGATTATCACTGCAGGGGCCATGGTATTGCGCAATCTATGATCGGCTGTGTCTCATTTACAGCTTTCAGGCATAGTGCACTCAGACTTCGGTCCCTCTTTTAGCATTTAGCAATTCCCATTGATTTCAATGCATCCGTTAGCCTTGAAGCTAACGGATATAAATATCTTTGTTTCTGTTGCAGCGCGAACGATATGACGCTCACTGCAAAGTCTAACTGCACTATAATTTCATTCTGTGCAGCGTTTTCATCTTAAAAATCACTAATACTTTAGTTACAGACCAAAATAAGTCAGATTTTTTGGCGGCCGCCATTTTCTATTCTCAGAACGGCCTGAAGATGCCGTCTACGTCATCACGTTGACGTTCTGTGGAAAGCCAAAGGTGTCAAGATTTTTGTCCAAAAATTCGGGCAAAAACGGGCATAAATGCCACACGGATGGGCGTATCCGGATGATTTTTTGGATTTGGGCGCTAATTAATGACCCGGTCGATCAAGGGTTGGAACGGCGTTGATAGCTCGAAATTCATTTCAAAATGAATGGGAGTCAATGGGGAAAAACGGGCACCTTAAAACGGGCACTGTGCCCACAGTGTTGGTTCGATCAAAAAGTTGTATACAAGCGCTCTATTCCCGTATGGGCCGGACGATTTGGCGCTGGAACGGGGTCGATATCTCGAAAACTGCGGGAGAAGAAGCACGGACAAAAAACGGGCAGAATAATAATAATATATTGAAAACGAAAATAACAATAACAATAGTGTGCTTGCATTCTGCAATCACACTAACTAGAGAGTGCATTTCCGGAGAAAATGCGAGTGTGATTGCCGTGTGCCGGTCGGCAAGCGTGCGCAGGTCGGGGGTGCGCATGCGTTTAGAAGTGGTGCGGTGCGTGGGGTGTGAATACTTTCTCTCAGACAGGCCACTGTATCTGTGCACAAGCTGTGGTGTGAGCACAAGTTCACTCTGGGTGTGTTTGAAAAGCCAAACCTGTAAAAAAATGCATTTCTGCACGTTTCTACTGCTTACAAATCAGTACTCATTCATTTACATGTGATTATCACTGTAGGGGCCATGGTATTGCGCAATCTATGATCGGCTGTGTCTCATTTACATCTTTCAGGCATAGTGCACTCAGACTTCGGTCCCTCTTTTAGCATTTAGCAATTCCCATTGATTTCAATGCATCCGTTAGCCTTGAAGCTAACGGATATAAATATCTTTGTTTCTGTTGCAGCGCGAACGATATGACGCTCACTGCAAAGTCTAACTGCACTATAATTTCATTCTGTGCAGCGTTTTCATCTTAAAAATCACTAATACTTTAGTTACAGACCAAAATAAGTCAGATTTTTTGGCGGCCGCCATTTTCTATTCTCAGAACGGCCTGAAGATGCCGTCTACGTCATCACGTTGACGTTCTGTGGAAAGCCAAAGGTGTCAAGATTTTTGTCCAAAAATTCGGGCAAAAACGGGCATAAATGCCACACGGATGGGCGTATCCGGATGATTTTTTGGATTTGGGCGCTAATTAATGACCCGGTCGATCAAGGGTTGGAACGGCGTTGATAGCTCGAAATTCATTTCAAAATGAATGGGAGTCAATGGGGAAAAACGGGCACCTTAAAACGGGCACTGTGCCCACAGTGTTGGTTCGATCAAAAAGTTGTATACAAGCGCTCTATTCCCGTATGGGCCGGACGATTTGGCGCTGGAACGGGGTCGATATCTCGAAAACTGCGGGAGAAGAAGCACGGACAAAAAACGGGCAGAATAATAATAATATATTGAAAACGAAAATAACAATAACAATAGTGTGCTTGCATTCTGCAATCACACTAACTAGAGAGTGCATTTCCGGAGAAAATGCGAGTGTGATTGCCGTGTGCCGGTCGGCAAGCGTGCGCAGGTCGGGGGTGCGCATGCGTTTAGAAGTGGTGCGGTGCGTGGGGTGTGAATACTTTCTCTCAGACAGGCCACTGTATCTGTGCACAAGCTGTGGTGTGAGCACAAGTTCACTCTGGGTGTGTTTGAAAAGCCAAACCTGTAAAAAAATGCATTTCTGCACGTTTCTACTGCTTACAAATCAGTACTCATTCATTTACATGTGATTATCACTGTAGGGGCCATGGTATTGCGCAATCTATGATCGGCTGTGTCTCATTTACATCTTTCAGGCATAGTGCACTCAGACTTCGGTCCCTCTTTTAGCATTTAGCAATTCCCATTGATTTCAATGCATCCGTTAGCCTTGAAGCTAACGGATATAAATATCTTTGTTTCTGTTGCAGCGCGAACGATATGACGCTCACTGCCAAGTCTAACTGCACTATAATTTCATTCTGTGCAGCGTTTTCATCTTAAAAATCACTAATACTTTAGTTACAGACCAAAATAAGTCAGATTTTTTGGCGGCCGCCATTTTCTATTCTCAGAACGGCCTGAAGATGCCGCCTACGTCATCACGTTGACGTTCTGTGGAAAGCCAAAGGTGTCAAGATTTTTGTCAAAAAATTCGGGCAAAAACGGGCATAAATGCCACACGGATGGGCGTATCCGGATGATTTTTTGGATTTGGGCGCTAATTAATGACCCGGTCGATCAAGGGTTGGAACGGCGTTGATAGCTCGAAATTCATTTCAAAATGAATGGGAGTCAATGGGGAAAAACGGGCACCTTAAAACGGGCACTGTGCCCACAGTGTTGGTTCGATCCAAAAGCTGTATACAAGCGCTCTATTCCCGTATGGGCCGGACGATTTGGCGCTGGAACGGGGTCGATATCTCGAAAACTGCGGGAGAAGAAGCACGGACAAAAAACCGGCAGAATAAGAATAATATATTGAAAACGAAAATAACAATAACAATAGTGTGCTTGCATTCTGCAATCACACTAATAGTGTGCTTGCATTCTGCAATCACACTAATAACAATAGTGTGCTTGCATTCTGCAATCACACTAATAGTGTGCTTGCATTCTGCAATCACACTAATAATATGACTAACGGATAACAATAGTATGATTGCCTTTAGGCAATCACACTAATAACTAGAGAGTGCATTTCCGGAGAAAATGCGAGTGTGATTGCCGTGTGCCGGTCGGCGGGCGTGCGCAGGTCGGGGGCGCGCATGCGTTTAGAAGTGGTGCGGTGCGTGGGGTGTGAATACTTTCTCCCAGACAGGCCACTGTATCTGTGCACAAGCTGTGGTGTGAGCACAAGTTCACTCTGGGTGTGTTTGAAAAGCCAAACCTGTAAAAAAATGCATTTCTGCACGTTTGTACTGCTTACAAATCAGTACTCATTCATTTACATGTGATTATCACTGCAGGGGCCATGGTATTGCGCAATCTATGATCGGCTGTGTCTCATTTACAGATTTCAGGCATAGTGCACTCAGACTTCGGTCCCTCTTTTAGCATTTAGCAATTCCCATTGATTTCAATGCATCCGTTAGCCTTGAAGCTAACGGATATAAATATCTTTGTTTCTGTTGCAGCGCGAACGATATGACGCTCACTGCAAAGTCTAACTGCACTATAATTTCATTCTGTGCAGCGTTTTCATCTTAAAAATCACTAATACTTTAGTTACAGACCAAAATAAGTCAGATTTTTTGGCGGCCGCCATTTTCTATTCTCAGAACGGCCTGAAGATGCCGTCTACGTCATCACGTTGACGTTCTGTGGAAAGCCAAAGGTGTCAAGATTTTTGTCCAAAAATTCGGGCAAAAACGGGCATAAATGCCACACGGATGGGCGTATCCGGATGATTTTTTGGATTTGGGCGCTAATTAATGACCCGGTCGATCAAGGGTTGGAACGGCGTTGATAGCTCGAAATTCATTTCAAAATGAATGGGAGTCAATGGGGAAAAACGGGCACCTTAAAACGGGCACTGTGCCCACAGTGTTGGTTCGATCAAAAAGTTGTATACAAGCGCTCTATTCCCGTATGGGCCGGACGATTTGGCGCTGGAACGGGGTCGATATCTCGAAAACTGCGGGAGAAGAAGCACGGACAAAAAACGGGCAGAATAATAATAATATATTGAAAACGAAAATAACAATAACAATAGTGTGCTTGCATTCTGCAATCACACTAATAACAATAGTGTGCTTGCATTCTGCAATCACACTAATAATAATATGACTAACGGATAACAATAGTATGATTGCCTTTAGGCAATCACACTAATAAATAAAGGCTGCCGTGAAATGTGGCACTTTTATGTAAAAATCTGTGATTTTTGAAAAACTAGGTCTGTGAAATTAAGCAAATTTCACTGTGTATTTAGTAGGGCCCTAAATATAATATAAGGTTTTTTTGGATTCAACAACTTTGTATCTGTAAATAATAAAGCACAATGTAAATAAGTGGTTTTGTGTATTTGACATTAATAATTTCAATATTTTCCTTCGGGATAAAAAAAATCTATCTATCTATCTATTAACTTGTTGCTTGGAGTGATATCAAATTTATGAATTAGCGAAATGTGATTTGGCCTGTACTTGTAGGCGTTTTAGTAATGCAGTGGTCTGGGTCTGAATCTCAGTGGAGTTATTGGCTGGCTGGGTGTCTACACAGTCATGATTGGCTATTTAAGCCCTGCCATAAATTAGTGATCTGTCCAGGGTAATCCTGCCCAGTGTTTCCCAGTGAAACTGGACCTGCCACGAACCTGACTAGGATAAAACAGTGATGGAAATAAAATAAATTAATCATCTGTATTAATACATATTATGGCACTTTATTATTTACAGTTTGGATGTGTTTTTCCGATGGCTGTTTGATTCTCAGTCAGAACGAAAGCTGAGGTTTGAGTAAGTTTGCTATTTTCTGATATTTTTATGATACCTTTATATTGTGCATTATTATTAGTTATTACAGTATGTTTATGTAGCATATCATACTTAAATAACATTGAAATGACCAAATTCTGCTATAACACAAGTAAAGGTCAGTTGTAATAATTAATGAATAATCTTCTCTCTTCCAGGTGTGTTTTTTTGCCAGATCAAGGTGCTTTCTTTGTGAATTATGTGATTGCAGCTGCATTTGTGGGCTCTGGAATGGACCTGTTGAGATTGCCGGGATTACTGCTCTACACTGTGCGAATGGCACTTGCAGGTTCAGCAGCAGAAAGGAAATATGTTAAACAGGTCAGTGTATGACATATTGCCTGAGCTCCTCTACATACAGTGGATTCAGAGGGTATTCAAAGCCCTTGACATTCTGTTGACTTTATTGTCTGTGGATTTTATTTTAAATGGATAGAATAAACATTTGGATGAATATTTGCAACTTAAGTCTGAATTAAATTGAAGTTGCATACATATAGTCCTCACTCGACTTCCAACCCGCATTGCATGTTCTCCCCGTGTCTGTATAGGTATCCTCCGAGATCTACGGTTTCCTCCCACAGTCCAGACATGCAGTGAGGTTAATTGGAGACACAAAATTGTCCATGACTGTGTTTGATATAACCTTGTGAACTGATAAATCTTGTGTAATAAGTAACTACCGTTTCTGTCATGACTGTAACCAAAGAGTGTAAAACGTGACAATAAAATCCTAATAAACAAACAAATTAATTTGCAATTTGTCCATAATAAATCCCAACTTGACCCAGACTTATAAAATAACTTGCAGACAATAGGAGTCTTTCCATTATCATTTAGACAGTAGTCATGATGTGACAGATGGGACATCAGGTGGGGTTGTCCTTTTAAAAGACAGCACCTTAGATCCCAAGTTATTAAGTGTTTCAGTGGTTATTTTGTCCAATTCTACCTGCAAACTGTCTCAAGTTGTGCAGCAGTATGGGGTTGTCATCACATTTTCAGTTTCAAGTCTCCACACATTCTTTGTTGGGACTGGTACGGACTGCACACAGGTCAATCCAGTATCAGTACCCTCTTCTTCCGCCACCATTCCTTAGAAATGTGTGCAGCATGTGGTTTTGCATTGTCTCATTGAAAAATGAATGGACGTCACTGGAAAAGGTGTCGTCCCTAAGGCAGCAACTATGTTGCTCTAAAATGCCAATGTACTTTTCTGCATTAATGCTGCCATCACAGCTTTTAAATTACCTTTGCCAAGGGCACTGACACAGCCCCATACCATGACAGACCCTGGCTTTTTGGACTTATTGCTGATAAGTCTATATATGCCTTTGTTATGCCATCTTGGCCTTTACATACTGAAATACATCTAGGTTCCTTGAATTTAGTGGTATTATGCACTGTAAAGGGAGAAATGTTCAAATCCCTTCCAATCTTTCTTTGAGGAACATTTTCACATCTCACAGACATGAGAGAAAATTATTGAAACTAGAAATCTTCTGCCCATCTTTGTGTTTTAAAGACTGAGCCTGGATACTGCTTTTTCAGTATCAACTTGTTTAAAATCACATCATCATTTTTAACCTCATGCCTAGCCCTAAACTGAAATGTGTTACAGGCCTGAAATGCAGGAATGGATGCCTATTAACAAATGAGATGAGGTTGACCAGACGAAATATAAAATATCAAGGGTTCATACTGTCTGCATTAGAATAAAAGTCAGAGTAAATGCAAGAACAATCTGTTTTTTTCATTCTGTCACAACTAATATATTTAGAAATGCATATAGTTGAGCAGCGTAAACCAAGCAGACACACCCGAATCAACAGTGATAATGCAGAGATAGTGATGTTTTTTTAATAACAATTATAAGGAAATGAGTAGGATTTAAAGAAAAAAAGGAAAAGGACTTACTGTAAATGATATAGGCATATTTTGCACACAAAGTTAATCTGTTGTATTTTTAAATCTGAACTTATTTGTTATATATTTGTTTATTTTGATCCTACATTTACCATATATGCTTTGTGTATGTTTTATTGAAACGTGACTTGACTTAGACTTTAGCCCTAAGACTCGTGACTTAAGTTCAACTTTTGTGACTTGTGCACATCTCTGCCATATCAAAACGGACACCGGCATTGATACAAGTCTGGATGGTCCTTTTCCTCTTTGACATGGGAAACATGATGTCCATTACTTCTAAACATAATTAAAAGGGTTGACTTGTCAGTATGATGCATCAAATTAACAATTATAATAACAAATGTATAATGTGGTTGTAAATGAAATCCCAAAACTGTCATGACATAATTGCATTTTACAAGGTCTATGATGTTACTTCTTTTAGCTGTAATACCAGAGCCCATGTGTCCTTACATGTCATTTATTAAGTATGCATTATTTTCTCTGACTATATCTTTAATTATTAATAACATTTCTGTCTGTATTGTGTGAAGAATCAGGCATATGAGTTTGAATATGGAGCAATGTATGGATGGACTCTGTGTGTCGTCACAGTCATAATGGCCTACAGTATAACCTGTCCTGTAATTGCCCCATTTGGTAAGATTGACTAATGTTATACCTTCCTGTCTGATTTTCTGCTTCTTTACTGTGTACATTTTATTAGACCATCAAGTTTTGCAACACGTAGAAATGATTTTGTTGGTCATTGCTATTCTTTAATGAAAAAAGATCCCCAAGTTGTAATTTCACCAAGTCTGAGGGCTTGGCTTTAATCATGTGTGGAAAAATCTCCCCCTTTGAAGAGGTTGTAAACCAGCTGTACAGATAATTTGAGACAGCTGAATTGAAAACAATTAGATCTAATGTGGACCAGTGTGTCCTAATAGAAAGTTGGCAATTTTGGGCCATTACCGCTAACCATACGTTATTTATTTTGCAGCATCCCTGCGAATATCTGTCCAATTTCAGTCTCAGACAGTGGCAGATTTGCTTATGTTTTTAAACACTATTTCCAGCTATGATTTGCATATGTCAACAACAGATCAGTGAATGTTTCATGAAGTTAAAACAATTGCTGTTAAAATGCTATCACAAAATGATTACAAGCTGGTGCTTGGGTTAAACATTCCCATGACATATGAGATCATCTGTTCTGAAAAAATAAACAATAAATAAATAAATAAAAACATGAATAAAAAGCTTGTACAGTTTGTTCTAGTCACATATGCAGGTTTTACTTCAGTTTACTAGGCTGCATCATTTTACACAAAATAAATAAATATTGTTAATGGGCGGCACAGTGGCTAAGTGGGTAGCACTGTCGCCTCACAGCAAGAAGGTCCTGGGTTTGATCCCCAGGTGACCGGTGACCCCTAACGGGACGAAGCCGAGGAAATTGATTGATTGAAATAAATATTGTTAATCTAACTTATACTTTGACACATGAACATTTCATGTTTTGTTTATCAGCCAAATCGGACAGCACGGTGGCTCAGTGGGTAGCACAGCAAGAAGGTCCTGGGTTCAATTCCCAGGGTCCTCTCTGTGTGGAGTTTGCATGTTTTCCCAGTTTATGGGTGCTCTGGTTTCCTCCCACAGTCCAAAGACATGCAAGTGAGGTAAATTGGAGATACAAAATTGTCCATGACTGCGTTTGACATTAAACTTGTAAACTGATGCATCTTGTGTGTAAAACATGACGTTAAAAACCTACGACGTTAAAATAAATATAGACAACACAAAAAACAAGGCACTGAATCCAGCCAGTAGTAATAGTAGCCACTGTCATATAAATTTAATTATGTATAATATTGTAACCAAGCAGTAGGATGAATTCCATATGTGTTTACATGCAGGTTTCTTGTATATAACCTTAAAACACCTGGTGGACAAGCACAACCTGTACTTTGCATACTTGCCTGCTCGCCTTGATAGACAGGTGCACCTGGGAGCTGTCAATCAAGCACTTGCTGCACCGATCATCTGCTTGTTCTGGCTTTACTTCTTTTCTGTGCTGAGGGCAGGTAAAAACTATACATCAAATAGTGGACTATTTTATTTAAATGTTTCATCAATTTGATAAGCAGGTGCATAATTCTATATGTATGTTTTGTTTTTCAGGTTTTATGGCTGACACATCACTCTTCACATTGGTGGTTCTGTGTGTGACCATTTTTATTTGCATTGGTTATACCTGCTTTGGCCACTTTAAGTACCTCAGTCCACACAACTATGTGGTAAGATGATCTTCACTCAGTTCTGTGTTTGTGCTGTGTAGGAGGCAAGTTTGACCCTATGAAAATCAAATTAACAGTCAGACCTTGTGGTGGGAGTACAATGGTCTGGGCCTGCTTTGCCTCCGCGGGTCCGGGACAAGTTGTCAAAATTGCTGAAACCATGAATTCTGCTCTTTTTAAGAAAATCCTTAACAAGAATGTCCATTCATCAGTTTGTGATCTAAAGCTCAAGCACAGTTGGGTTAAGCAACAGGATCCAACAATGATTCAAAGCACACAAATAAGACCACCTTTAACTGGCTCTAAAGATACAAAACAGACAAGTCTATGTCATGCCTTGAACCCCATCGAGTTGCTGTGGCAAGACAGAGACAAAAAGAAAAGAGTGGACAAAAAACCGATGCAAAAGACTCATCACAAGTTATCACAAACATTTAATTGCTGTTATGTCTGCCATAAACAGCACAATCAGGTGATATAGGTTTTGAACAAACCTTTACTGTTTATAAATGATCATTTAAAAGCTGTATTTTGTGTTTACTCATGCTTCAATCTTGAATTAAAATTAGTTGGAAAAGCTGAAACATTTCATTGTGACAGATTTGCAAAAGTAGAAGAAAACAGGCGGGGCAAATACTTCTTCATAGCACTGTGTATATAAATATAAAAATTTTTGTATGTAATTTACATACTTTGCAAAAAATTAAAACAGAGGGCGCCCAGGTGGTGCAGCAGGATATTCCGCTAGCACACCAGTGCTGACATTCTAAACACCCCGGTTAAAATCTCGGCTGTGCTACCGGTCGGCTGGGCACCATCTAGTGGGCACAATTGGCTGTCCTTGCACAGCGTTTGAAGACCCCACCCACTTGGTCTGGCCATTTCCCCAATGCAGCAGACACAAATTGGCCACCGTGTCTGCTGGGTGGGGAAAGGACCGAGTGGGTGGGGTCTTCAAATGCCGTGCGAGGACCCCGGTAATGAAGGAGTCTGCTAGGACTGCGCACGCGTCGGAGAGCACGTGAGCAACAATATACCCTCCTCTAATGCAATCAGGGATCCACAGCAGTGGAAGACAAATTGGCCACACTGAATCGGGAGAAAAAGGGAGAATATGCAAACTTAAATGAAAAAAAAAATGTGCAGAATTGTGACATGAAAGATTAACCCTTCTAACAATGACAACGCCCCATTCGGCAGATATCACAGGTTAACATTTTTTTATAGCCGTCTAGGATTCTACTGACATTTTTAACATCCAGTCCAGCAAACTGTGAGCCATAAACCTTTTTTTTTTAAGTAGTCATGAGGTTCATGGTTAATTTTAGGAAATGTTTTGGATCTTAGTCCTGTTGTAGAAGCTCACTGTGTCATATTTGATTCCAGAATTTGCTAATATTTAGTGTAATCCACTACTCAATCTACTTTTACAATGTTTTCTGTGCCGCTAGCTTCCATGCAACTTAAAGCATAATAGACCCAGCCTGCTTAACAGTTGGTAATGAGTTCTTTTCATCAACTGTGTCTGCTTTTTCTACCAAATAGATACCATATGACCAAAAGCATTATAAGCTAACATGTGCATTTGTGTTTTTTTCAAGTGTTTCTAAAAATGTGTGTGTGTGCTTTACACAGGTTAAGGAGGAAGAAGACTCTGATGTAACTTCAGAAAGTTCAAGTGACACTGTAAGTTTTCCCATTTGTGTTCTTCAGTTTCATTCTAGCTGCAGAATGTGTGTAATTAAATGTGTGTAAGTATGAGGAAGAAAAATATTACATTACAACCTGTCTCTTTCAAAATTTCCATTGATAATAGTAGTATTTTAATTTGGTTCCTATATGATTCAGCAGGTTTCAAATTTTGTTTTGCAAAACTTTAAACACAAAGCCAACAATCATTGTTCTCAAACAATGTGTTATCTGTTTTATGCAACGGAGTATTAGGGCCACTGTAAAAAATATTTTTTAATTTTGATTTCGAGAATAAAGTCGTATAAGATTCAATTTTGAGAATAGAGTCGAAATATTATGAAAATAAAGTCTAAATTGTTTCCAGATTAAAGTAGAAATGATTATAAGAATAAAGTCGAAATATTATGAGAATAAAGTCGAAATTATTTCCAGATTAAAGTGGAAATGATTATGAGAATAAAGTCGAAATATTATGAGAATAAAGTCGAAATTATTACCAGATTAATGTCGAATTTATTATGAGAATAAAGTCGAAATATGGCCAAAGAGTACGACAGTGTGCAGCCGTCGTAGGCTTGTCAGTTCAGAGAAGCACGGGTCTCAGTACAGCGTCCTTATGCTAATAACAAACTGGTGCTGATGTGCAGGGGATTGGGGATTTCTTTATTTGTGAAACAGATACGAAAGTATAACTTCATGAACATCCCTCATTTTAACACAAGGAGGTTGCTATGGCCGTAATATTTCGACTGTAATCTCAAAATCATTTCAACTTTATTCTCAAAATCGAAACTTATACGACTTTATTCTCGAAATCATTTTGACTTTATTCTCGAAATCAAAATTTATGACTTTATTCTCGAAATCATTTCGACTTTATTCTTGAAATAGAAACTTATACGACTTTAATCTCAAAATCATTTCGACTTTATTCTCAAAATCATTTTGACTTTATTCTCGAAATAGAAACTTATACGACTTTAATCTCAAAATCATTTCGACTTTATTCTTAAAATCGAAATGTATACGACTAATCTCGAAGTCATTTCGACTTTATTCTCGAAATAGAAACTTATACGACTTTATTCTCGAAATCATTTCAACTTTATTCTCGAAATAGAAACTTATACGACTTTAATCTCGAAATAATTTCGACTTTATTCTCAAAATTGAAACTTATACGACTTTATTCTCGAAATTGAAACTTATACGACTTTATTCTCGAAATAATTTCGACTTTACTCTTGAAATAATTTCGACTTTACTCTCGAAATCATTTCGACTTTACTCTCGAAATCATTTTGACTTTATTCTCGAAATCGAAACTTATACGACTTTATTCTCTAAATCATTTCGACTTTATTCTCGAAATCGAAACTTATACGACTTTACTCTCGAAATCATTTCGACTTTATTCTCGAAATCGAAACTTATACGACTTTACTCTTGAAATCATTTTGACTTTATTCTCAAAATCGAAACTTATACGACTTTATTCTCGAAATCAAAACTTATATGACTTTATTCTCGAAATCATTTCGACTTTATTCTTGAAATAGAAACTTATACGACTTTAATCTCAAAATCATTTCGACTTTATTCTCGTAATCGAAACTTATACGACTTTAATCTCGAAATCATTTCGACTTCATTCTCGAAATCAAAACTTATACGACTTTATTCTCGAAATCGAAACTTAAAATTTTTTTTTCTTTAAAGTGGCCCTAATACTCGTAGTTTTACACTTGTAGTTTTAAGTCGTAGTTTTACACTCAGTGGATAAGCAATTCTTTTTTTGTTTGCAGGTGTATCTTCCAAAGGTATTAATTCCTAACACTGACTCGAATTCTTCCTCTAAGCCCAGCTCCCAACAATCATACGGCACTACGGATCAAAGCCCAGTCTTTCTCAGCACTGAGGATGAGTGACGTGGCTAGAATATTCAACTGGTTGGAAGTAAACAGACTTGCATAATCAGATTCTTCGGCTGCGATGCACACTTAAGGCATAGGGCAAGGCTGATGCCTTGAAATAAACACTGTGAGTCAAACAGGGACTTCTGTAGCTTTGTCTATAACATTGTTTCACTGTTGCAGCACTAGATCACGATGAATAATTCTGACTGACGAGGTCCAGTTACTCTAGAAATTTGATGTGTTGGCTGATGTGGCTATGGTTTGTCCTCATGGCTGAGCACCAGTATTTTGCACTATGCCATTGTTGGTATGGCATTTTTTTGGGTGGCCGCTTCACTTTTGTAGTGGTTTCACAGGTCTTGCACGCCAATTGTCAATGTCTTCCAGTTTTCTCTAGAATTTCAGCAACTAATCATACAGTTTAGAAGCAGATACAAGGTCTTAAATTAAAAATCTGTCCTCAGTGGTAAAAACCATTTTATCTTGTGTTACAGTATTGTCGTCTGCTGCTGCTGAGCGTAAACACAATTGTTTGTCCTGGTAACCAACATTTTAGATATTGGTAAAATGACAATTTTGAAATCATCAGCAGCATTTGCAAGTCATGGGCAAAGGTACAGTGGTCCTTTTTTTAACTTATCAGTGTAGATAATGGCATCATCTGAAAATATTATTCAGATTCATGGTATGTTTTCATTTGCTTTAGGTTTAGTTTTAAAACAGAGTAGACTTCATTCTAAATAACACATCTCAACATCACAGGCATAAAATGAGACTAAAGTAGTTTTGCAATGCTTTTATTTTTGTTATACTGAGGTTTAAGAATGATTTTTTTGTGTGGTTGGATTGAACCAAATTACTAACACAATACCTCTATTTTTACTGCAGATGTGTGTTATTATTATTAATAATGGAGTGACATTTTAAGATACCATTAGCCTTAACTTTGACTTTGACTGGTTAAATACAGTAGACCCTTGACTTACGTATTTAATTGGTTCTGAAGGGCTGTTCTTAAGTCAAAATGTTCGTTAGTTAAACCTGTTTTTCTAATAAGAAATAATGTAAATAGAATTAATCCGTGCCAGACCTCCCAAACACCCCCTTACCTAACCCTTCTAATGTCTTAAATGGTCTTTTTTGTTATAAATACAAGTATATTTTCCCTTAAATCTTAAATTATAGAATAGACATTCCTGTAATAAACAACAATATACAGTAGTACTGTACTGTACATAAACACACATCACATTTCAGTACGGTACGTGTGCTGTACCATACACCATAATACAATGTATCTACCAGAAACAACAATAACTCTCATATTTCTCTATTATTTCCTTCTTTATTTCAATAGTGTTGTATTTTGTAGGTGTAATTTCACGAAAGAATAACTTCCTTCTTCTCTCTTACTCACTGTCCCCTCTGTCTGATACACAGTGACAGCTACTGGCAGGAGTAATTATACAACAACAAAAAAACTGCGCTTTCTCTGCACCTTCTCTGGGGACTTTTTAATATAGAATTTTACAAAATATAAAGAAAACACCGGAAAAACACAGTCCGCTGTCCGAGTGTTTGCTTACTGTATATATATAGAGAGAGAGACGGTCGGAGTCAACTTGTTTGTGACGTCACGTGTTTCGAGAATTTCGGTTCGTAATCCGAAATTTGTTCGTACGTTAAGTAGAAAAAGATCGTTCGTAACCCAAAATGTTTGTATGGTAAACCGTTCGTAACTCAAGGGTCTACTGTACCTTGAATCTTTCATGATCAAATGACTCCAAAATAGAGCACAATATATGTTCTGTATATCTTGTGTTATGCCAGACTGTATATAATGAAGGGCTTGAACACCTTTAAGTGGCTTAATTTTGATACATCGCAGCTGTTGGACTGACTGTTCTTTCCAAATCCTAATCATGGTTTACCTAGGGCTAGGAAATGTGCCACAAATGTTCGTGCCAATGAAAAGAAGCCAAAAGATAATTTTTTATCTTTGTAATCTATGGATGTGATGTATTGAGTTCAACACATTGCACTGTTTATTTGTGTAATAATCATAGTAATTTTTTTATGTCATATTTATGGATCAAAATAGTAAGGTAAATTATAGATAATATATGATTTAAGAGTAAGGTCATGGTGTTCTGACACTCCAGCTGAACCAATGATTTCAAATGCTAGATGAAGGTCATGGCTGCAGTTTAAGTTCATTTCCCACTGATTGAATTTTTAAGAAAAAGGTCAATATCCAGTGTATGGTTTGCTGTAGCCATAAATTGGTGATTAAAGAGTTGTATTTATGTGTTTTACTGATGTGGATATAAATAATATGGTATTTTACAATCTGCAAACGTTGCAATAAAAACAAGAATCTATAATTTACAAAAGAAAAAAACCTCTTACTTACACCTTTATTTAACTGAGAAAGTACAAAGAAATTACTTTTAATGTTTTCACTGACCACATGGTTGTATTTAGTACATTTTGAGGCCTCAAATGCATTACAACAGACAAACAGGGTGGCTCAGTGGGTAGCACTGTCACCTCACAGCAAGAAGGTCCTGGGTTCGAATCCCAGGTGGGGCGGTCCGGGTCCTTTCTGTGTGGAGTTTGCATGCGTGAGTTTCCTCCCACAGTCCAAAAACATGCAAGTGAGGTGAATTGGAGATACAAAAATTGTCCATGACTGTGATCGATATAACCTTGTGTGAATTGATGGATCTTGTGTAACAAGTAACTATTGTTCTGTCATGAATGTAACCAAAGTGTAAAACATGATGTTAAAATCCAAAGAAATAAAATTATTTTTTAAAAATATGATTGTTGGTCAGTAAAAACATGTTCTTACCTACACAAATGTGTTAATAAAGTTGTTGTCCTGTCTTTGTATTACAGCGTTTGCAAAATGTATTATTTCATGTATTCTAGATTAGTGAGCTTGAATATTTAAAAATGTGCTTTACACTGATCAGCCATAACATTAAAACTACCTCCCTGTTTGTACACTCACTGTCCATTTTATTAGCTTCACTTACCATATAGAAGCACTTTGTAGTTCTACAATTACTGACTGTAGTCCATTTATTTCACTACATATTTTTAGCCTGCTTTCACCCTGTTCTTCAATGGTCAGGACCACCACAGAGCAGGTATTATTTAGGTGGTGGATCATTCTCAGCACTGCAGTGACAATGACATGGTGGTGGTGTGTTAGTGTGTGTTGTGCTGGTATGAGTGGATCACACAGCAGCGCTGCTGGAGCTTTCAAATACCGTGTTCACTCACTGTCCACTCTATTAGACAATCCTACCTGGTTGGTCCACGTTGTAGATCGCTCATCTATTGCTGCTGTTTGAGTTGGTCATCTTCTAGACCTTCATCAGTGGTCACAGGACGCTGCCCACGGGGCGCTGTTGGCTGGATATTTTTTGTTGGTGTACTATTCTCAGTCCAGCAGTGACAGTGAGGTGTTTAAAAACTCCATCAGCGCTGCTGTGTCTGATCCACTTATACCAGCACAACACACACTAACACACCACCACCATGTCAGTGTCACTGCAGTGCCGAGATCATCCACCACCCAAATAATACCTACTCTGTGGGGTCCTGGGAGAGTATTGACTATTGAAGAACAGCATGAAAGGGGGATAACAAAGCATGCAGAGAAACAGATGGACTACAGTCAGTAATTGTAGAACTACAAAGTGCTCCTATACGGTAAGTGGAGTTGATCAAATGGACAGTGAGTGTAGAAACAAGGAGGTGGTTTTAATGTTATGGTTGATCGGTGTATGTAGATGGCATTGTTTTACCAGTATGTTTTTGCAGGGGTGTGTGCGTGTGTGTGCTTGCGCATGTGTAGACGCGGGGAAAGGAAGCCAGACACTTTACTCTCTTTATTCAGACCGTTACAGTACATTCACTTGCACACTTTCTATATCACAATTTTTTTAACAGAATTATTATGACATTTTATCTATTTAAGAAATGTTTTGCTTATATCCAGTTAACCAAATTAAGTTAAAATTTGGGTATACATTAGACTATGCACACTCAGTCTTGGTTACTGCCTTGTTGTGGTAAACATAATTTAAATAGAACCGTTTCAGCAATGTGAATTGGCTAAAAGCTCTTAACAAGACATCATGTTGTAATCAAACTAATTTGGAAGAGATGAATAACAAAGTTATTTTTAAAGAAAAGTGCCATATTTCACAGCAGTCATTAAATAACACTCATAAATTAAATGCTAGAATAATGGAAGCTACAATACACCATACAGCCTACCTTAATCTCAAATCAGAGGCAGAGATGTTCACAAGTCACAAAATACGAGTCGAGTCACGAGTCTTTAGGCTAGAGTCCGAGTCAAGTCACGAGTCTAGGCTAGAGCCCGAGTCAATATAATATACACAAAACATATATTGGAAATGTAGCATAGAAATAAACAAATAATATGTACGTTCAGATAAAAACAACAACAGATTAGCGACTGTATTTTGCCGTTTTACTTAGTGCCTTTACTTTCCTAGGTACCAGTTAAAAGCTTAAACTGACGTTTTGTTTTCATTGCAAATTACGGCACAGTGGCCAAAATCCCGAACACAGCAAAAAATCCACAATGCTGCTTACCTTAGCTTATGTTATTCCAGATGCTATTAACGTTATAACTGTGTGTTGTCCCATTAGGAATATAATCCGTTATTTTGTAAATGTGCTTATAATTAAAAACCTCCAAACTTTTCCCGGTTGTGAAGTAAAACATGAACTCGTTAGAAAGCCAATCAAGCATTTTATTGACACATCATCTGTGTGACGCTCCAAACTGAATACATGCAAATAACAGCAATTTTGTAGGAGCGTTTCATTCACCCCAGTTGTTCCAGTGAAGTGCACTACATAGGGTATTCCACCATTTTAAGTGTGATGCTTCATCACTACATCAGAAGCTGGCTGGAACATTGCGTTGCGGGTTAAGACGGCCGGGGCGTTATTGGAGAGCAAAAAATTACACGATCAGAATTATGTTCGATCATACATACATATACTGTATATATACAGTATATACAGGGGTTGGACAAAATAACTGAAACACCTGTCATTTTAGTGTGGGAGGTTTCATGGCTAAATTGGACCAGTCTGGTGGCCAATCTTCACTAATTGCACATTGCACCAGTAAGAGCAGAGTGTGAAGGTTCAATTAGCAGGGTAAGAGCACAGTTTTGCTCAAAATATTGCAATGCACACAACATTATGGGTGACATACCAGAGTTCAAAAGAGGACAAATTGTTGGTGCACGTCTTGCTGGCGCATCTGTGACCAAGACAGCAAGTCTTTGTGATGTATCAAGAGCCACGGTATCCAGGGTAATGTCAGCATACCACCAAGAAGGACAAACCACATCCAACAGGATTAACTGTGGACGCAAGAGGAAGCTGTCTGAAAGGGATGTTCGGGTGCTAACCCGGATTGTATCCAAAAAACATAAAACCACAGCTGCCCAAATCACGGCAGAATTAAATGTGCACCTCAACTCTCCTGTTTCCACCAGAACTGTCCGTCGGGAGCTCCACAGGGTCAATATACACGGCCGGGCTGCAATAGCCAAACCTTTGGTCACTCGTGCCAATGCCAAACGTCGGTTTCAATGGTGCAAGGAGCGCAAATCTTGGGCTGTGGACAATGTGAAACATGTATTGTTCTCTGATGAGTCCACCTTTACTGTTTTCCCCACATCCGGGAGAGTTACGGTGTGGAGAAGCCCCAAAGAAGCGTACCACCCAGACTGTTGCATGCCCAGAGTGAAGCATGGGGGTGGATCAGTGATGGTTTGGGCTGCCATATCATGGCATTCCCTTGGCCCAATACTTGTGCTAGATGGGCGCGTCACTGCCAAGGACTACTGAACCATTCTGGAGGACCATGTGCATCCAATGGCGGTGCCGTGTATCAGGATGACAATGCACCAATACACACAGCAAGACTGGTGAAAGATTGGTTTGATGAACATGAAAGTGAAGTTGAACATCTCCCATGGCCTGCACAGTCACCAGATCTAAATATTATTGAGCCACTTTGGGGTGTTTTGGAGAAGCGAGTCAACCTGGCCACTATCCTGCAAGAAGAATGGCTTAAAATCCCTCTGACCACTGTGCAGGACTTGTATATGTCATTTCCAAGACGAATTGACGCTGTATTGGCCGCAAAAGGAGGCCCTACACCATACTAATAAATTATTGTGGTCTAAAACCAGGTGTTTCAGTTATTTTGTCCAACCCCTGTATATACAGTGTATCACAAAAGTGAGTACACCCCTCACATTTCTGCAGATATTTCATTATATCTTTTCATGGGACAACACTATAGACATGAAACTTGGATATAACTTAGAGTAGTCAGTGTACAGCTTGTATAGCAGTGTAGATTTACTGTCTTCTGAAAATAACTCAACACACAGCCATTAATGTATAAATAGCTGGCAACATAAGTGAGTACACCCCACAGTGAACATGTCCAAATTGTGTCAAAATTGTGCCCAAATGTGTCGTTGTCCCTCCCTGGTGTCATGTGTCAAGGTCCCAGGTGTAAATGGGGAGCAGGGCTGAGTCCACGTGTTCGGCGTCATATCCAGAGGTTGGCTTTAAAAAATAGACACGAGTGCTGCCAGCATTGCTGCAGAGGTTGAAGACGTGGGAGGTCAGCCTGTCAGTGCTCAGACCATACGCCGCACACTGCATCAACTCGGTCTGCATGGTCGTCATCCCAGAAGGAAGCTGACGCACAAGAAAGCCCGCAAACAGTTTGCTGAAGACAAGCAGTCCAAGAACATGGATTACTGGAATGCCCTGTGGTCTGACGAGACCAAGATAAACTTGTTTGGCTCAGATGGTGTCCAGCATGTGTGGCGGCGCCCTGGTGAGAAGTACCAAGACAACTGTATCTTGCCTACAGTCAAGCATGGTGGTGGTAGCATCATGGTCTTGGGCTGCATGAGTGTTGCTGGCACTGGGGAGCTGCAGTTCATTGAGGGAAACATGAATTCCAACATGTACTGTGACATTCTGAAACAGAGCATGATCCCCTCCCTTCGAAAACTGGGCCTCATGGCAGTTTTCCAACAGGATAACGACCACAAACACAACCTCCAAGATGACAACTGCCTTGCTGAGGAAGCTGAAGGTAAAGGTGATGGACAAAACCCAATTGAGCACCTGTGGCGCATCCTCAAGTGGAAGGTGGAGGAGTTCAAGGTGTCTAACATCCACCAGCTCTGTGATGTCATCATGGAGGAGTGGAAGAGGATTCCAGTAGCAACCTGTGCAGCTCTGGTGAATTCCATGCCCAGGAGGGTTAAGGCAGTGCTGGATAATAATGGTGGTCACACAAAATATTGACACTTTGGGCACAATTTGGACATGTTCACTGTGGGGTGTACTCACTTATGTTGCCAGCCATTTAGACATCAATGGCTGTGTGTTGAGTTATTTTCAGAAGACAGTAAATCTACACTGCTATACAAGTTGTACACTGACTACTCTAAGTTATATCCAAGTTTTATTTCTATAGTGTTGTCCCATGAAAAGATATAATAAAATATTTGCAGAAATGTGAGGGGTGTACTCACTTTTGTGATACACTGTATACTGCTGCTATCTATGAGGAACGTGAAGGCTTGTCTTACATTTGCTCAAAAACATGAATCAAAAAGTAGGACTTTTTGGAAGACATGCCATAAAGCTATTCAAGCTTACAACACAATAATATCCAACTATTACTTTAAAGAGTGTCCTTTATCCATGTGTATGTACAAACTACATTCCAGAAGAGTTGGGACGTTTTGTAAAACAATAAAAAGAATCTATGATCTGTTAATTCTCTTGTTTTTAAGTCTTTATTTACTTAAGTAAATTAACATTGTGAGTGTTAACATTGTAATCCAAAGTAAAACATAGATAGACTACTAATATGTGCTAATATGTAGGAAGTAGTACTACAAACATGCAGATACTAATCAGATGAATAGAAGACACTATATGGTCAAGCATACGTGGCCAATCCTCATAGTAATCAAATTAATCTGGTTCAGCTACACCTACTGCTAAAATAAAAGGTTATTATTACCTGTTACAGTATACCCCTGAGCAAGCACAAAGTGAGGTCAATAAAGACATTATTTGACCAGTTAGGTGTGGAGGAACTCAGTGGCCTGCTCAAAGCCCAGACTTCATCACTTTTGCTAATGACTTCTTGTCTAACATCACTGTCTGACCTTGCAAATGCTTATATTTGGGGGAAGGGGGGATGGGTTGCTCTATAATAATGTCCATGGT
The DNA here is from genome assembly GCF_030014385.1 of Trichomycterus rosablanca. Classification (NCBI taxonomy): domain Eukaryota; kingdom Metazoa; phylum Chordata; class Actinopteri; order Siluriformes; family Trichomycteridae; genus Trichomycterus; species Trichomycterus rosablanca. Next base: position 57,719,041 of record NC_085988.1, on the reverse strand, counting down.
TTAAAGTGGAACATCCAACAAATTCATGGTCAGGTGTCCACTTATTATGTAATAATAAGGTCAACTGTGACAAAAAAATGCATTTCAAGTGATTTTTAAGTGTCAACATAATTATAGTGTAATGTCTATTATAATGTGATTTATTTTCCACACATGTTGATGTTTTGCTGACTCCACATGTTAGCTTTACAGCAAGTATTTGAGTCTGAATGCAATTAGGTTGCACAATCAGCTTAGTACTATTTTCTGGCCTGTTTTAGAAAAATGTTTGGACTGTGGATGTTAGAGGCTCTGTTTCTCACTGAGCCTGTTTTCTCACTGTTGTAATAGCATCCAAAGTACAAAAATATTTTACACACTTTACTGTTTAATATATGATTTAGAATTTATAAATTGCCATTTTAGCCAATCAATCTACATTTAATCACCCATTCTGATGCAGTAAAAACACATTTTTAGAGTTTTAAATAAAAATAAGTATAAAAACTGAAATCTCTTATTTACAAAAGTGACCCTTTATTCAGTACCCATTGGTAACAATTACAGCTTCAAGTCTTCTTGGATATGTCTCTACAAGATTTTCACACTTTTCACACAAAAAAAAAGGACCAAGGACCAAATAAATTACATGCAGGCAAGTCGTAGCCTAGCGATTAAGGTACTGGACTAGTAATCAGTAAATTGCTGGTTCAAGCTCCACCTCTGCGAGGTTGCTGCTGTTGGACCCTTGAGCAAGGCCCTTAACCCTCAGATTATAATGTATACTCTAATGTAAGTCACTTTGGATAAAGGCATCTGCTAAATGCCGAAAATGTAAATGTATTTGGGCAGTTTATCCCATTCTTCATGTCCCACAGACAGTTCTTTGGACTTGGTTTGGCTTGGTTTTTGTCTTGACAATGCACTGTAAATGAAGTTCCTCTATAGACTATGTCCAATTAATTTAAATTGCAACAGATTGACTCCAATTGAATCCTTGACACATCTCAATAGTTTTTTTTTTAAGAAAACAAGAATGCACCTGACAAATTTATTGTGGCACAACAAAGGTTCTGAATACCTTTGAAAATAAGATATTTCAGTTTTTTTCCTTGTCATTATGAGTCATTGAGTGTGAATTGTTAAAATGACAATTATGTCCTTTTAAATCCACAACAGAATAAAGTACAACAAAAACGATCAATGGGTTTAAAGACTTTCTGAATCCACTGTATAGTTGTATACAGCACACCTCTATAAACGTATTTACTGCCTACATTTTATTAATTAAGGTAAATTAATAAAACTTAGGCAATTAAATTAATTAAGGTAAACTTAGTTTACCTTGTACCATAAAAAGTAACATTGTACTTTAACATGAGAAAAAAGTTTAAAATAATGAATGTGTCAAGGTTATATTGGTTTCATGCATAGGGTTTTGTTTTTGATTAATTTTATATATTTACATGTACATCAGCCATAAAATTTAAACCAGCTCCTTGTTTCTACACTCACTGTCCATTTTATCAGCTACACTTACCATATAGAAGCACTTTGTAGTTCTACAATTACTGACTGTAGTCCATCTGTTTCTCTGCATGCTTTGTTAGCCTGCTTTCACCCTGTTCTTCAATGGATCAGGACCCCCACAGGGCCACTACAGAGCAGGTATTATTTAGGTGGTGGATGATTCTCAGCACTGCAGTGACACTGACATGGTGGTGGTGTGTTAGTGTGTGTTGTGCTGGTATGAGTGAGTCAGACACAGCAGCGCTGCAGCAGTTTTTAAATACTGTGTCCACTCACTGTCCACTCTATTAGACACTCCTACCTACAGTAGTTGGTCCACCTTGTAGATGTAGAGTCAGAGATGATCGCTCATCTATTGCTGCTGTTTGAATTGGTCATCTTCTAGACCTTCATCAGTGGTCACAGGACGCTGCCCATTGGGTGCTGTTGGCTGGATATTTTTGGTTGGTGGACTATTCTAAACACCTCAGTGACCGTGAGGTGTTCAAAAAATGCCAGCAGCACTGCTGTGTCTGATCCACTCATACCAGAACAACACACACTAACACACCACCACCATGTCATTGTCACTGCAGTGCTGAGAATGCTCCACCACCTAAATAATACCTGCTCTGTAGTGGTCCTGTGGGGGTCCTGGCCATTGAATAACAGGGTGAAAGCAGACTTAAAAAGTATGTAGAGAAACAGATGGACTACAGTCAGGAATTGTAGAACTATAAAGTGCTTCTATATGGTAAGTGGAGCTGATAAAATGGACAGTGGGTGTAGAAACAAGGAGGTTGTCATAATGGTATTCCTGATTGGTGTATGTGCAGCATGTAAAGAGAAAAACCCACACATTACATACTTTGTAAGGTGGGTTAATGAACTGAAATGCAAGAGAACCCATAACAAGGTGAATTTACCAACTGAAAAAGCTGCTCTCTGTCTTCATTCAATTTTATCCATGGTGGGCTTTTTATGACATAAATACTTATACATATTCATCATATTTTTGTATTCTCTTGTCCAGTAAATTTCAAAGTGTGGTACAGGAAATACCTCATGGTGGCTGTTGACCTTGGACAATTTTATGTCACATGAACTGTTTTCTGATGTTAATCTTGTGCCTTTTAAAACTGTCCAAGACATTACTTTTTCCAGAATGAATGAATAAATAATTTATTGAGGGGGATTATACATCTGCCTCCCACTTAACATTTGACAGTAATCTTAACACAAACAGCACTGCAAGTTTAGAATATTTACGGAACAAAAAGAATCAAGTGACAATGATAACCAAACAGACTCCATGAAATAGTAAATGCTCACTGCAAGTATAATCCTACTGTACTACATGTAATTACATGCAGATTTGTATTCTTGGACTGTTGTCTACTTAAACTAGAGTAGGAAAATGTTTACTGTGGAAGCACTTCTGTACTGTAAGTCGCTCTGGATAAGAGCATCTGCTAAATGTCGAAAATGTAAATGTACTCTGTCTGTGTGTTCTCGTAAGATGACTTATAGGTGGCACATGGATTTGAGGTTTTGATTTAATGAGAACTGCTGCTCTACCTTATAAAGTATTGCACATGGACCTATTGTTAAAAAATATCTGCATATCATTATTGCATTCATGACCAGCTTTAATGACCAGTATAAAGTTTTTACTGGGTTTTATAAAGCAGTAATGTGAGTAAAATGTAATTTACGAGGGTTCTTTAAAAAGTTTCTGCACTTTTAAAACTCTATTTATTAAGAATTTCAAATTACATCACTTTTCTACATGATCACCTTCTGATGCATTTTTCCCAGTGTCGTACCAACTTTTTAATGTTTTTGGTTGAGCACGTAACTAACTAATGCACCGCTGCTTTCACATCATCATCACATGAAAATCTTCTTTCCCTTAAAGCTTCTTTGAGCGTCCAAAAAGGTGGAAATCAGATGATGCCAAATTCAGACTATAAGCTCTCTCAGTTTCTCAGACACGACCAATTACTACTCCTCCCGCCCTCACCGTTTCCAAGAAGTTGTACAAGTGCGGAAACTTTTTGAATATAGATCATGGAAATACTTTGCACCATGAATCATGAGGTTGCTTTAGCCAGACTCTACCACATCTGAGATCCCTGCAGTCAGGGATTACTTAAACATTTGGTATATTGTGATTTATTCTTGAAAGACAAATTATAGATTCAATTTAACCAGCCAACTAATGCAACTATGGCTAAGCGCAAGGGTTTGATTTATGGGTAATATGTGGGGCCTCATATGGCAGCAGGCCCAGAGCAGATGTGACGCATGCTTGAATTTGTACATTTTTCCGGCGCTTTGCACTGACACTCATAGGAATGCTTGATCTCATTAGTGGCTACTTATTTACTTAATTGCTCAGTGTCTGTGTGTTTGCATGCATTCGTTCTGTTCCAAAAGTAAACTGTATTTTTGGGGATGGCATTTAATTGAACTGTGCTGAGACTTTGTGTTATGGTCTATGTTATGTATACAAGGTCATTTTTCAACAATTTCTCACCTGCAGCGCGCATTTTTGGCATGAGCATGGACCCTGTACAATGATTAGTGTTGTTGACAAATTACTTGCCCTTCAATCCAAGTGTAGTTAAACTTATCTAACCCTCTAATCTACAGTGGATATAAAAAGTGTACACACCCCTGTTAAAATGCATAAAATTAAATATTTCACCTTTAATATAACCTGAAACTTGAACAATTCAATTGAAAATCAAAGTAAAATCTATTGAGGTTGCGGTGGGTGTAAAAATAAAACTCTTTCAATAATGTGGTTGCATAAATATTTACGACCTTAAACTAGTACTTAGTTAAAGCACATTTTATAACAGCATTCAGTCGTTTAAGGTATGAGTCTATCAGCATGGCACATTTTGACACGGCAGTCTTTGCCAATCTTTCTTGTTAAAGTGCTCCAAATCTGTCAAAGGCATCTCCTGTGCACAGGCCTCTTCAGGTCACCACACATATATGATAAAACCATTCTTTTGTTTATGCGGAGGTATACTTTGGGTCATTGTCATGCTGAACAATGAAATTCCTCTTTAGCAAGGTGCCAAAACTGACTAATATTTGGAACTGTTCATAATTCCTTCCACTTTGATTAAAGCCCTAGTTCTAGAGGAGGAAAACATCCCCAAAGCATGATGCTGCCACCATCACGTTTCACTGTGGATTTGGTGTTCTCTTGCTGATGTGCAATGTTGTTTTTATGCCAAACACACTTTTTTGCAAAAAGTGTTTTTGATTTTTTTGTTTGTTAGAAATTAGAGATTTCCGTCTTGTCAACTTACCCCAGAGCCCAGACATACACCGATCAGCCATAACATTAAAACCACCTCCTTGTTTCTTCGCTTACCATATAGAAGCACTTGTAGTTCCACAATTACTGACTGTAGTCCATCTATTTCTCTGCAATCTTTGTTAGCCCCCTTTCATGCTGTTATTCAATGGTCAGGACTCTCCCAGGACCACTACAGAGCAGGTATTATTTGGGTGGTGGGTCATTCTCAGCACTGTGGTGACACGGTGACATGGTGGTGGTGTGTTAGTGTGTGTTGTGCTGGTATGAGTGGATCAGACACAGCAGTGCTGATAGAGTTTTTAAACACCTCACTGTCACTGCTGGACTGAGAATAGTTCACCAACCAAAAATATCCATCCAACAGCGCCCCATAGGCAGCGTCCTGTGACCACTGATGAAGGTCTAGAAGATGACCAACTCAAACAGCAGCAATAGATGAGCGATCGTCTCTGACTTTGCATCTACAAGGTGGGCCAACTAGGTAGGAGTGTCTAATAGAGTGGACAGTGAGTGGACATGGTATTTAAAAACTCCAGCAGCATGTCAGTGTCACTGCAGTGCTGAGAATGATCCACCACCTAAATAATACCTGTTTTGTGGGGGTCCTGACCATTGAAGAACAGGGTGAAAGCAAGCTAAAAAGCATGCAGAGAAATGGATGGACAGTGAGTGTAGAAACAAGGAGGTGGTTTTAACGTTATGGCTGATCAGTGTATAAAGAATACCGAAGATTTTTGTCACATGTAGTACACAACCGACACTTTATTGTTTTTTAATTTCTTTGTTGTTATTTCTTTATTGTTTCTGCAGGACTCTTCTGTTACTGTCTTTTATAAATTTTTTAGGGGATGTCCAATTCCTGGAAATGTCACTGTTGTGACCTGTTTCAGTCACTTTTTGATGATGGTCTCCACTGTCTGTTTCATGGTATATGTATTAAAAATTTCTGTACCCTTCCCCTGACTGATACATTTCAACCATTACACTATATACAGTGTATCACAAAAGTGAGTACACCCCTCACATTTCTGCAGATATTTAAGTATATCTTTTCATGGGACAACACTGACAAAATGACACTTTGACACAATGAAAAGTAGTCTGTGTGCAGCTTATATAACAGTGTAAATTTATTCTTCCCTCAAAATAACTCAATATACAGCCATTAATGTCTAAACCACCGGCAACAAAAGTGAGTACACCCCTTAGTGAAAGTTCCTGAAGTGTCAATATTTTGTGTGGCCACCATTATTTCCCAGAACTGCCTTAACTCTCCTGGGCATGGAGTTTACCAGAGCTTCACAGGTTGCCACTGGAATGCTTTTCCACTCCTCCATGACGACATCACGGAGCTGGCGGATATTCGAGACTTTGCGCTCCTCCACCTTCCGCTTGAGGATGCCCCAAAGATGTTCTATTGGGTTTAGGTCTGGAGACATGCTTGGCCAGTCCATCACCTTTACCCTCAGCCTCTTCAATAAAGCAGTGGTCGTCTTAGAGGTGTGTTTGGGGTCATTATCATGCTGGAACACTGCCCTGCGACCCAGTTTCCGGAGGGAGGGGATCATGCTCTGCTTCAGTATTTCACAGTACATATTGGAGTTCATGTGTCCCTCAATGAAATGTAACTCCCCAACACCTGCTGCACTCATGCAGCCCCAGACCATGGCATTCTTGACTGTAGGCATGACACACTTATCTTTGTACTCCTCACCTGATTGCTGCCACACATGCTTGAGACCATCTGAACCAAAAAATTAATATTGGTCTCATCAGACCATAGGACATGGTTCCAGTAATCCATGTCCTTTGTTGACATGTCTTCAGCAAACTGTTTGCGGGCTTTCTTGTGTAGAGACTTCAGAAGAGGCTTCCTTCTGGGGTGACAGCCATGCAGACCAATTTGATGTAGTGTGCGGCGTATGGTCTGAGCACTGACAGGCTGACCCCCGACAGGCTGACCCCCCACCTTTTCAATCTCTGCAGCAATGCTGACAGCACTCCTGCGCCTATCTTTCAAAGACAGCAGTTGGATGTGACGCTGAGCACGTGCACTCAGCTTCTTTGGACGACCAACGCGAAGTCTGTTCTGAGTGGACCCTGCTCTTTTAAAACGCTGGATGATCTTGGCCACTGTGCTGCAGCTCAGTTTCAGGGTGTTGGCAATCTTCTTGTAGCCTTGGCCATCTTCATGTAGCGCAACAATTCGTCTTTTAAGATCCTCAGAGAGTTCTTTGCCATGAGGTGCCATGTTGGAACTTTCAGTGACCAGTATGAGAGAGTGTGAGAGCTGTACTACTAAATTGAACACACCTGCTCCCTATGCACACCTGAGACCTAGTAACACTAACGAGTCACATGACATTTTGGAGGGAAAATGACAAGCAGTGCTCAATTTGGACATTTAGGGGTGTAGTCTTTTAGGGGTGTACTCACTTTTGTTGCCGGTGGTTTAGACATTAATGGCTGTATATTGAGTTATTTTGAGGGAAGAATAAATTTACACTGTTATATAAGCTGCACACAGACTACTTTTCATTGTGTCAAAGTGTCATTTTGTCAGTGTTGTCCCATGAAAAGATATACTTAAATATCTGCAGAAATGTGAGGGGTGTACTCACTTTTGTGATACACTGTATATAAATATTTTTACTGTACACATACTGTATAACTTAATACAGTTGGTTTGGGTAGGGGAGGTGGGCGCTGATGTCCTATGAAAGCCTTCATGACCTTGTTACCTGCTTGCTCTCCCTTTTAGTTATGCTGTAATAATTAGGGCTGCCGGAGTCTAAAACTCTCTGTAAAACTGTTTTACTCAACTAGCATTGTACATTATTAACTACATTCTTTGTTGTTTTACTCCAAAGGCATTCTGATGGAAACCTGTTTACCCGCCGAGGTTAAGGATTAAAGTCGAGACTGCAGTGACAACGATGCTGCTCCTGCCGGATGTGACGGGTCTGGAGTAATTGCACCAAGAATGACAAGAAATCACTACAGACTTTATTGAAGACTAGAGCGAATAACAACTCTATTATTATTTATCTATTTATCTATTTATTACCAGTTATAACTTTTAGATCATTTAATTCTGTGTTTGTAGGCTTTGTGTAAATCGTGCATTTATTTAAAGTACCCTCCAGACCACCCAATAAGGATGGGCCCTGCTGAGTCTGGTTCCTCTCAAGGTTTCTTCCTGTAATTTTCAGGGAGTTTTTCCTTGCCACAGTCGCCCTCGGCTTGCTCAACAGGGGTTTTTGTATCTGTTGGTCCTGGATTTTGTAAAGTTGCTTTGAGACAATGTCTATTGTAAAAAGCGCTATATAAATAAAGTTGACTTGACGACTTGTAGTGGGCTCAGTGGGTAGCACTGTCGCCTTACAGCAAGAAAGCCCTGGGTTTGATCCCCAGGTGGGAGTGGAGTTTGCATGTTCTCCCCGTGTCTGTGTAGGTTTCCCCCAGGAGCTCCGGCTCACATTCCCATCTTTCATTAAATTCCCCTCCTTCTGTCTCAATTTTCTCTTCTTGTACGTTTAGGTATTATTTGAAAATATTTTTCAGCATTATCTAGTGGCAGGATGCGGTCACTTTGTAGGTCACAAAATCGGCATGCATTGTGAGAGATGCAGTTAATGTACGATTTACAGTGTATTTTAAGACAGTTGTTCTGCCCTTGCCAAGTTTTTCCCCTTTCTCAGCTGGACAGACAGCTCCCTCCAAAGTACAGTTAGCAGTAACGAGTAACGAGTTAGTTCTTTGTGTAAAAATACTAATTGCTGTAGTAACATAATAATCGTATTTAATTATGGTAAATTTGTAACCGAAACGCTGTAACATACTCGCTAAACATTTACAAATAACTGAGAATATAAATGTCTACTACTAACAGACAATGATTCTGTATTGGATTGCAAGAGAATTAACTTCTATTTTTTTTTTTTTATGCTACTGACTACACTACCCCTAAATGTAAAAGTGACATGGCTTTTTAGCAAAGGTCAAAGTTAGTTGCCATGATTGTGATGTCAATGGTTGCTGCTTAAAGACACTTGACTTGATGACTTGTAGTGGGCTCAGTGGGTAGCACTGTCGCCTTACAGCAAGAAAGCCCTGGGTTTGATCCCCAGGTGGGAGTGGAGTTTGCATGTTCTCCCCGTGTCTGTGTAGGTTTCCTCCAGGAGCTCCGGTTTCCTCCCACAGTCCAAAGACATGCAGTCAGTTTAATTGGAGACACAAAATTGTCCATGACTGTGTTTGATATTAAACTTGTGAAGTGATGAATCGTAACTACTGTTTTTGTCATGAATGTAACCAAAATGTGTAAAACATTAAGTTAAAATCTTAATAAATAAATAAATAAATAATACAGTTGTAGCGAATGGTACATATTACTGGGTAACTACTACACTTTGGCTTCATGCACTTTTTAGACGCTCCCTTAATTTTTCAACTGAGATGAACCTCGCGTTAAAGATTTTTTTTAATATATGTGATTGTAGTGTGCTCCTTGTAGTTTTATTCCTTTGGATGTATATTCCAATGTTAGGCGAATGTCCAATATTAAATTAACTTTACCACAGTGGACACGTCGCTAAGACTGGAACCCGGTGGTGAGCTAACGTAGTAAGACCCCTGCGATACCAAAGCGCCGAACTCATATTCTGTATTAATTAAACCAGTGTGACACGACCCGTGCTTTGTGACATAGTATATTATAACGCTAAATATAATTCAGCGTTATAACATCTCCAGTATTTAGCTCCTAAAAAGTATTTTTTTATTTAATTATTACAGCAACTAGTACGTTTTATGTACTTTTGTTGCCACGGCAACTGGTTTCTAGGAAGTCTGTTTACCTTGACAACCACAAGCAAACTGTTAAGGCTAGTGCGCCAACCCGTGTCTGTGCAGCACTTAGGTAAATAAAACTCCTGAACAAATAAGGTAGTTGTGATGGATTTAAACCATTTTTCCTATTCACTGGATTTAATTTGTGGGAAAGGACAGACTCTGAGTGCTGAACACAGAGCAGCTCTGCACACCTCACTGATTATTCTGAAGAGAAACTACAAGTTTAGCCGGGTTCTGTTCTGGGGAAAGATCTTCGGGATTAAAAATGATTATTTTATAGCGCAGGGGGTTGGAGATGATGAACTAAACGACAAGAAATATTTATACAGGTAAGCAATGTTTTTGTTGTGTTGGTAACTCTAGACCAGGGGTGTTAAACTCATTTTCACCATCCGAGGGCCACATCTGCATTATGGTGGCCCTCAAAGGGCAGATTGTAACATATCCTGCTGTGATTGCAGTCTGCATTTCAAGTCTTGGACAATTTGTTGTTTTTCTTGGAGGCTAAATTCTGTGTTTGGTGTCTAAATGTCAAATTTATACTGTATAATTATAATATAGATCTGCATTTATATTGTACTCCTTTACCACAGACACGGCCTCATAACACAAGAGACGTACCAAACTTGTATTCACATTCCCATCTTTCATTAAATTCCCCTCCTTCTGTCTCAATTTTCTCTTCTTGTACGTTTAGGTATTATTTGAAAATATTTTTCAGCATTATCTAGTGGCAGGATGCGGTCACTTTGTAGGTCACAAAATCGGCATGCATTGTGAGAGATGCAGTTAATGTACGATTTACAGTGTATTTTAAGACAGTTGTTCTGCCCTTGCCAAGTTTTTCCCCTTTCTCAGCTGGACAGACAGCTCCCTCCAAAGTACAGTTAGCAGTAACGAGTAACGAGTTAGTTCTTTGTGTAAAAATACTAATTGCTGTAGTAACATAATAATCATATTTAATTACGGTAAATTTGTAACCGAAACGCTGTAACATACTCGCTAAACATTTACAAATAACTGAGAATATAAATGTCTACTACTAACAGACAATGATTCTGTATTGGATTGCAAGAGAATTAACTTCTATTTTTTTTTTTTTATGCTACTGACTACACTACCCCTAAATGTAAAAGTGACATGGCTTTTTAGCAAAGGTCAAAGTTAGTTGCCATGATTGTGATGTCAATGGTTGCTGCTTAAAGACACAGGTGTTCCATTAAATTGAGTACGTCTCTGTAACTATTCATACCATCACAACAATTGTACGTCTTTTAAGCTCTCGGGCCTTGAGTTTGACACGTGCTCTAGAGCATTAGTTTTGTTATTATTATTTACAGTGGCGACTCTTGCCAAATCTCTTAGGGGGGCAATTGTTGCGATGATGGCCGAGGTGACCCGTTCAGTGGGTAAATAATTAACATCTTAAGTCATCTGTCAGTTTGCCCTCACAAATAACTTTGAACATGGAGAGAGACCAGCTTTAACATTAATCATAAAATGAAGTAAAGCCTTCACACTAACAACTTACTTCAGTCTTCATCAGATAGCATTTATTTTAGGTGCAGCAGATCGAGAATAAAGATTGGCATCGGGGCTGATGTGCAATGGATAAAGAAGTACAATTAAACAATTGCAGAGATACAATAAGTGCAATCACAATTCACAATTTAAAAATGACATTACTTGTAATTTACTTGTAACTTATATGATTTTCCCCCCTTTGTAGATACATGCTTGATGTTTAAATTTGGTCTGGGTGGCCCTAATTCTTTAGTTGCTAATTTATCCTGATTACTACGGTGACTGAATGGCATTTCCCTTAATGACACAATGGAGTTGCTCCGAACTGAGGTAATGGTAGTCATGGTGACGAGCTCGCTACACCAGGTTACGTGTGACGCAAGCACGTAAGTGCGAACCCTCCCGGAACCCATTCAGATTGTATTGCAGCGCCTGCAGTTCGAAAAAAGAGCCTTAACATGAGAGTCTATGAGAGCAATCCGGTAGGGGCAGTACTGTACGGAACACAACTCGACGCTGATTGGACTACGATATTCAGAGGCTGTCCAGAACAGTCACAGCTGTGATAGAAAATTTTCTTCCCTTTCGCCCTTTGGTGGTGCGTCGCCCGATCGCCCTAAGGAACGAGCCTCCCCTGATTATTTATCTTATTTAAATAAATTCATTTAGGTGTGACAGATTCCCCTAAATATACAATGTCTTCTGTGCAAAATAATGTATAGATGGCAGCATATGTTTCACTAGTCAGTTCATCTCATATGTTGCTGACTTTTTAAGTTGTATTGTCTTAACTTGCATTTGTAAAAGCAGCAATTAACTGTGTTTCCTCACAAAAATTTCCCAAAATGTCCCGAAGAAACTCAGCTCTGCCATCTGGCTGTTGTTCATACAGGGTGGGAAGCCGGATAGGGACTCCTCATAACTGAGGCAATTATGACCTCTGCCGGCTGATTGATGGCACCTGCACAGAGTCGAGGGATAATGTGGACAGAGTGTGGCTCTCCATACGCAAAGCTGATCCACTTATGAACTCACCTCGTGCAGGTGAAAAGATGCAGGCGGCTACTGCACTCGTGTCGGAGGGGCCGTGTGACAGTCTCGTTGTCCTTAATCAGAAGTGGTGATCAGATCAGAATCGGGTAATTTGATACGACTAGATTGGGAGGAAAATTTGAAAAAATGCAATTTTTGTGCCCCAGAGCCTATGTGGTTATATTTATTACATAAGCATGTCAGTTTTAATGCAGTATTTAGCAAAAAAAGATATTCAGTAGTGGTTTTTGAACTTCTTTTTTCTCTGCCTATAATGTTGTGAACTGTAGATGGTGAATTCCCTAAATTATGGACTGGACTATAATTCTCCACCCTTTTCCCCAATGTGGCTAACTTTGAGCCATTTTTGCTTGTTAATTACATTTGTTAATTTCCCACTTATGTCGCTGTACCAACTTCTTTTTAAACGTGAAGCAGGCATCAAGTTAGGATTTAGACTATATTTACAAAATTGGTACGGTTGATGAGATAAAAAATTTTGTTGGTATAATAAAACATGAAAATAAGTAATGTAGTATTACATGAAAATAAGTAGTAAAATTTAGAGTAAAATTAAACATAATATTGCTGAGGCTAGTCTGAATGACCTAGTTGGGTGTTGTTACAACATTATTAAACCATTTGGAACTCAATAACAACCCTTTATTTGCTTCAGCTGTGACATGTTATATAAACACCACACAGAGATGTGTTCAAGGTGTGTTGCAACCATGGTGAAAAGTAAGGAGCTGTCCCAAAAGCTAAGAAAAAGGATCATTAAATTGCACAAAAACCTTGAATATTCCTAGAGACACCACTGGGAGTATTGTCTGGAAGTTCCAAATTTATGGCGCAGCAGCAAACCTGCCTGGGACTGTATGGCCATATGTATCAATGGTTTGTCTGGGGCAAGAAAGGCGAAGCTTATGACCAGAAGAATGCTATCCAGCAATCCACTTTTCCAGGGTGGTTCTGTTTTGAGGCCCAAAAATGCAGCAACACCAGGTGAGTTCACAGAAGGGGATAAGTATGCTGCAATTGAACACCAGTGGCAAACCAGAGCACCAAGCAGCACAGTATCACAGCTTGAGAAAAATAGCAGGTTTGCCAAGAGAGCAGCTGGAAAGTCTGAGAGGGAGAAACTGTGATGTATAAAAAAATGCTTTGTTCATGCTGTTTTTCAACGGTCAGGACTCTCCCAGGACCACCACAGAGCAGGTATTATTTAGGTGGTGGATCATTCTCAGCACTGCAGTGACTCTGACATGGTGGTGGTGTGTTAGTGTGTGTTATGGTATGAGTGGATAAGACACAGCAGCACTAATGGAGTTTTTAAACACCTCACTGTCACTGCTAGACTGAGAATAGTCCACCAAACAAAAATATCCAGCCAACAGCGCCCCCTGGGCAGCGTCCTGTGACCACTGATGAAGGTCTAAAAGATGACCAACTCAAACAGCAGCAATAGATGAGCGATCGTCTCTGACTTTACATCTACAAGGTGGACCAACTAGGTAGGAGTGTCTAATAGAGTGGACAGTGAGTGGACACAGAATTTAAAAACTCCAGCAGCACTGCTGTGTCTGATCCACTCATACAGCACAACACATACCACCATGTCAGTGTCACTGCAGTGCTGAGAATGACCCACCACCTAAATAACACCTGCATCCAATCCATCACAGGGCAGACACACACACGCACATTCACACACTTTTGTACTTGTTTGTAGTAGTTTGTAGTAGCTCCAGCTGGCCTGACTGCAAATCTTAGGATTTGTGAAAGGAAAGTGGAAAACCCAGAGGATACAGGGAAACATGCAAACTCCATACAGAAAGCACCCTGGCTGGCCAGGGAATCAAACCCAGGCCCTTCTTTCTATGAGGCAACAGCACTTAGCACCAGGCTGGGTTAAGTTTATTTTAATTAGAATAAATCATATGCTTCTAATTTTATGGCAACAGTTTTGGAATTGCCCTTATTTTGTCAGCATGACTGTCCCTAAGCTAATTAAAGGCATGGTTTGATGTGGAGAAACTCCAAGGGCTTACACAGAGCCTTAGTCTAAATTTAAACATAGATTGTAAGCCAGCTTCTCATCCAATATCAGTGTCTGACCTCACAATTGCTCTTTTGGCTGAAAGGGCTTACATTTTGGAATAGAATGTCCAACAAGCTCATAGTTATTTAGCTTTATAGTTAATTTACTTGTTGAACTTGCTGAAGCCTATAAATACCACAATTAATGTTGCAAGGCCCTTAACCCTCAGTTGCTCAGACTGTATACTGTAACTGTACTGTAAGTCACTTTGAATAAAGGCGTCTGCTAAATGCCGAAAATGTAAATGTCCTAAAGTCATTTACTAAAATAAATCATTTTTCAATATACACTTCATGCTTTAAATGGGGTCAGGCTAATTCAAAATTGCGAATTGTTTCTGTTATATTCTCTAGTTTTAACTGCATGGATTGGCATTTACTTCCTCCTGCCAGCGATGCTCTAATAGCAGAGGTGTCTGTGGCTGCCAAAGGGCATTTCACTGGTGACCCATCACACGAATATGAGCACACAGAGATCCAACATCAGAGCCAAGAACATCATGCAGCGGAGGAGGAGGTTACGGTAAGCACGAGTAATGCCTGGGACCGATTCAATACATCTTATTTTCCAATAGTACTCAATTCCTAACAACAGACGCTTTGCACTGATTCATGTTACTACTCAGTTAAAAGCAACTAAATGTAGCATTTTTGAGATGATAGCTCAAGTGAGTTATCCTGATTTACTACTACTAGACATTCAAAATTACCTGACAAAAAAAATACAACACATTTTGTAAATCTGCATAAATGTATTTAGGGGAAAATAATTTAATCCAACTTAATAATTAACCCTAGTTAATTATTTTCAGTTTATATGACAATTAAGCTAATTTACCACAACCATGACTAATTTCATTCTGCTCTGTGGAATATAAATAGTTGTCTTTTATTCAAGTTCTCTTTGTATAATGTCATGTCTTGTTTAATGCTTTAAAATAATTTAATGTGACAAATATGTAAACAGTAGTAAAGTAAGAAACAGAATGTTAAAATAATTGATAAGAATCAATAAAGTAGTTTAATTTCAACAGCTTTTGCAGTAAACATAATTTAGTAATGAGGTCGGGGGGTTCATGTTGTAATGTGTGATTAGGAATAATTACCACCTACTCAGCCAGCATATTTAAAACTACATACAGATTATTAGCATAAAGTGATGATATTTCTCTTCTGCCTGTAGGTGAAAGTGAATGAAGAGAAGAGGTTGGCCGTGACCGTGTACAATATTGATAGAGAGGTGGCTGTTGTACCACGTGGCGCATACATTAAGAGCCCTCATGGCTCAGTACAGACTAACCGCAGCTTTGAGGGTATGGTTACATCATGGCTTTCCACTTTGTGTGTGTCTGTGTTTATTTTTGGGAATGAAATGCAGCTGTGCATGTGATCTGGGCTTAAGTCATTTAGTTCAATGCATTCATGTTCTTATAGTTAAATACCAACCCAGTTTCAAAAAACTTCAGACCGTACAAGCCCTGTTTCCAGAAAAGTTGGGACATTTAGTAAAATGCAATAAGAAGATAAATCTGTGATTTATTAAATCTCTTGAAGCTTTATTTAACTGTACATATAGATGCATTTAGAATCTAAAGCCTGCAACACACTCCTAAAAGTTGGGACAGAGGTGTGTTTACCCTTGTGTTCCATTATGTGTTACCCTTGTGTTCCTTTCCTATTAATGAGAATCTGTAGGGAGTGATTGTTGTAGTTTTGCAAGTGCATTTTTTTCCATTCTTGCTTGATATGAGACTTCAGATGCTGCACCATACAATTTAAACAGGAGACAGATCTGGACTGCAGGCAGGTCACATTAAGCTTTTTTTTAACAGTAAGCATTTTAGACTCTCTTGGAAAAAAGCTGATTCTCACAATTTCTCAGCACCCTGAGCTATAGCACAAGTTTAAAAGTGAAACAGTGAGGAAAATCCAGCTAAACACAGATACATGCGAACGCTTTCAGAGTGAATTTGATGGTTATTCCACACAAATGCAGATTCTCTAATATTCATACTTTGATAACGTTTTACCACACCGGTCAAGCGCTGAACAAAACAGCAGTCGCATACACTCTGAGTTTAGGGGAAACGGTACAAATTTAAGGGTACAAATTTCCCGACGAAGTGCGTCGAGTTACAAGGTACCACTGTATTTGCAAGGAAAACAGAAAAGTCTTCGTGCATGAAGGAAAAGATCAAAAAACATTAAAAAAAACTTTTGTTCCTAGATTCTACTTTTAAAACTATAGCCTGCTTCTGTAATTAATAAATCTACATTGCCTTGGAAATAGATTGGAAAATCATTGTGGAAAAAAAAACAGTTTGTTGATGCGTCTGAAAATGTAAGTTGAAACAATTCAAAAAGGAAGCCATTTATCAACAACATTTAGAACTGCCACTAACTTTTCAGGGCTAAAGCTCACCTTAGATGGACCCAAATTGGTACCATACTATAGCTTTTGGAAATAATGCCCTCAAGTTCAAAAGCCAGTGTTCATTATGGTATGGGGGTGTGTTTATGGCAATGTCACATAAAACAGGCTGAGATAGAAAATCCCAAGCATATACAGTGTATCACAAAAGTGAGTACACCCCTCACATTTCTGCAGATATTTAAGTATATCTTTTCATGGGACAACACTGACAAAATGACACTTTGACACAATGAAAAGTAGTCTGTGTGCAGCTTATATAACAGTGTAAATTTATTCTTCCCTCAAAATAACTCAATATACAGCCATTAATGTCTAAACCACCGACAACAAAAGTGAGTACACCCCTTAGTGAAAGTTCCTGAAGTGTCAATATTTTGTGTGGCCACCATTATTTCCCAGAACTGCCTTAACTCTCCTGGGCATGGAGTTTACCAGAGCTTCACAGGTTGCCACTGGAATGCTTTTCCACTCCTCCATGACGACATCACGGAGCTGGTGGATGTTAGACACCTTGAACTCCTCCACCTTCCACTTGAGGATGCGCCACAGGTGCTCAATTGGGTTTAGTCCATCACCTTTACCTTCAGCTTCCTCAGCAAGGCAGTTGTCACCTTGGAGGTTGTGTTTGGGGTCGTTATCCTGTTGGAAAACTGCCATGAGGCCCAGTTTTCGAAGGGAGGGGATCATGCTCTGTTTCAGAATGTCACAGTACATGTTGGAATTCATGTTTCCCTCAATGAACCGCAGCTCCCCAGTGCCAGCAACACTCATGCAGCCCAAGACCATGATGCTACCACCACCATGCTTGACTGTAGGCAAGATACAGTTGTCTTGGTACTTCTCACCAGGGCGCCGCCACACATGCTGGACACCATCTGAGCCAAACAAGTTTATCTTGGTCTTGTCAGACCACAGGGCATTCCAGTAATCCATGTTCTTGGACTGCTTGTCTTCAGCAAACTGTTTGCGGGCTTTCTTGTGCGTCAGCTTCCTTCTGGGATGACGACCATGCAGACCGAGTTGATGCAGTGTGCGGCATATGGTCTGAGCACTGACAGGCTGACCTCCCACGTCTTCAACCTCTGCAGCAATGCTGGCAGCACTCATGTGTCTATTTTTTAAAGCCAACCTCTGGATACGACGCCGAACACGTGGACTCAACTTCTTTGGTCGACCCTGGCGAAGCCTGTTCCGAGTGGAACCTGTCCTGGAAAACCGCTGTATGACCTTGGCCACCATGCTGTAGCTCAGTTTCAGGGTGTTAGCAATCTTCTTATAGCCCAGGCCATCTTTGTGGAGAGCAACAATTCTATTTCTCACATCCTCAGAGAGTTCTTAGCCATGAGGTGCCATGTTGAATATCCAGTGGCCAGTATGAGAGAATTGTACCCAAAACACCAAATTTAACAGCCCTGCTCCCCATTTACACCTGGGACCTTGACACATGACACCAGGGAGGGACAACGACACATTTGGGCACAATTTGGACATGTTCACTGTGGGGTGTACTCACTTATGTTGCCAGCTATTTAGACATTAATGGCTGTGTGTTGAGTTATTTTCAGAAGACAGTAAATCTACACTGCTATACAAGCTGTACACTGACTACTCTAAGTTATATCCAAGTTTTATGTCTATAGTGTTGTCCCATGAAAAGATATAATGAAATATTTGCAGAAATGTGAGGAGTGTACTCACTTTTGTGATACACTGTATACAGTGGGGCCAAAAAGTATTTAGTCAGCCACTGATTGTGCAAGTTCTCCTACTTAGAAAGATGAGAGAGGTCTGTAATTTTCATCATAGGTACACTTCAACTATAAGAGACAAAATGAGAAAAAATAATCCAGGAAATCACATTGTAGGATTTTTAAAGAATTTATTTGTAAATTATGGTGGAAAATAAGTATTTGGTCAATAACAAAAGTTCAACTCAATACTTTGTAACATAACCTTTGTTGGCAATGACAGAGGTCAAACGTTTCCTGTAAGTCTTCACCAGGTTTGCACACACTGTAGCTGGTATTTTGGCCCATTCCTCCATGCAGATCTCCTTTAGAGCAGTGATGTTTTGGGGCTGTCGCTGGGCAACACGGACTCCACAAATTTTCTATGGGGTTGAGGTCTGGAGACTGGCTAGGCCACTCCAGGACCTTGAAATGCTTTTTACGGAGCCACTCCTTCGTTGCCCGAGCGGTGTGTTTGGGATCATTGTCATAATGGAAGACCCAGCCACGTTCCATCTTCAATGCTCTCACTGATGGACGGAGGTTTTGGCTTAAAATCTCACGATACATGGTCCCTTTCATTCTTCCCTTAACACGAATCAGTCGCCCTGTCCCTTTTGCAGAAAAACAGCCCCAAAGCATGATGTTTCCACCCCCATGCTTCACAGTAGGTATGGTGTTCTTGGGTTCTTCTTCTTCCTCCAAACAAGACGAGTTGAGTTTTTACCAAAAAGTTCAATTTTGGTTTCATCTGACCACATGATATTCTCCCAATCCTCTTCTGGATCATCCATATGCTCTCTGGCAAACTTCAGACGGGCCTGGACATGTACTGGCTTAAGCAGGGGGACACACCTGGCACTGCAGGATTTGAGTCCCTCTCGGCGTAGTGTGTTACTGATGATAGCCTTTGTTACTTTGGTCCCAGCTCTCTGCAGGTCATTCATCAGGTCCCTCCGTGTAGTTCTGGGATTTTTGCTCACCGTTCTCATGATCATTTTGACCCCACGGGATGAGATCTTGACCCTCAATGGTCTTGTATGTCTTCCATTTTCTTACAATTGCTCCCACAGTTGATTTATTCACACCAACCTGCTTGCCTATTGTAGATTTACTCTTCCCAGCCTGGTGCAGGTCTACAATTTTCTTCCTGGTGTCCTTCGACAGCTCTTTGGTCTTGTCCATGGTTGAGTTTGGAGTCTGACTGTTTGAGGCTGTGGACAGGTGTCTTTTATACAGATAATGAGGTCAAACAGTTGCCATTAATACAGGTAATGAGTGGAGGACAGAAAAGCTTCTTAAAGAAGAAGTTACAGGTCTGTGAGAGCCAGAAATCTTGCTTGTTTGTTATTGACCAAATACTTATTTTCCATAATTTACAAATGAATTCTTTAAAAAATCCTACAATGTGATTTCCTTCTTTTTTTTTTTTTCTCATTTTGTCTCTCATAGTTGAAGTGTACCTATGATGAAAATTAAAGACCTCTCTCATCTTTCTAAGTAGGAGAACTTGCACAATCAGTGGCTAACTAAATACTTTTTGACCCCACTGTATATATACAGTGTATCACAAAAGTGAGTACACCCCTCACAAATATTTTATTATATCTTTTCATGGGACAACACTATAGAACTAAAACTTGGATATAACTTAAAGTAGTCAGTGTACAACTTGTATAGCAGTGTAGATTTACTGTCTTCTGAAAAGAACTCAACACACAGCCATTAATGTCTAAATGGCTGGCAACATAAGTGAGTACACCCCACAGTGAACATGTCCAAATTGTGCCCAAAGTGTCAATATTTTGTGTGACCACCATTATTATCCAGCACTGCCTTAACCCTCCTGGGCATGAAATTCACCAGAGCTGCACAGGTTGCTACTGGAATCCTCTTCCACTCCTCCATGATGACATCACGGAGCTGGTGGATGTTAGACACCTTGAACTCCTCCACCTTCCACTTGAGGATGCGCCACAGGTGCTCAATTGGGTTTAGTCTATCACCTTTACCTTCAGCTTCCTCAGCAAGGCAGTTGTCATCTTGGAGGTTGTGTTTGGGGTCGTTATCCTGTTGGAAAACTGCCATGAGGCCCAGTTTTCGAAGGGAGGGGATCATGCTCTGTTTCAGAATGTTACAGTACATGTTGGAATTCATGTTTCCCTCAATGAACTGCAGCTCCCCAGTGCCAGCAACACTCATGCAGCCCAAGACCATGATGCTACCACCACCATGCTTGACTGTAGGCAAGATACAGTTGTCTTGGTACTTCTCACCAGGGCGCCGCCATACATGCTGGACACCATCTGAGCCAAACAAGTTTATCTTGGTCTCGTCAGACCACAGGGCATTCCAGTAATCCATGTTCTTGGACTGCTTGTCTTCAGCAAACTGTTTGCGGGCTTTCTTGTGCGTCAGCTTCCTTCTGGGATGACGACCATGCAGACCGAGTTGATGCAGTGTGCGGCGTATGGTCTGAGCACTGACAGGCTGACCTCCCACGTCTTCAACCTCTGCAGCAATGCTGGCAGCACTCATGTGTCTATTTTTTAAAGCCAACCTCTGGATATGACGCCGAACACGTGGACTCAACTTCTTTGGTCGACCCTGGCGAAGCCTGTTCCGAGTGGAACCTGTCCTGGAAAACCGCTGTATGACCTTGGCCACCATGCTGTAGCTCAGTTTCAGGGTGTTAGCAATCTTCTTATAGCCCAGGCCATCTTTGTGGAGAGCAACAATTCTATTTCTCACATCCTCAGAGAGTTCTTTGCCATGAGGTGCCATGTTGAATATCCAGTGGCCAGTATGAGAGAATTGTACCCAAAACACCAAATTTAACAGCCCTGCTCCCCATTTACACCTGGGACCTTGACACATGACACCAGGGAGGGACAACGACACATTTGGGCACAATTTGGACATGTTCACTGTGGGGTGTACTCACTTATGTTGCCAGCTATTTAGACATTAATGGCTGTGTGTTGAGTTATTTTCAGAAGACAGTAAATCTACACTGCCATACAAGTTGTACACTGACTACTCTAAGTTATATCCAAGTTTCATGTCTATAGTGTTGTCCCATGAAAAGATATAATGAAATATTTGCAGAAATGTGAGGGGTGTACTCACTTTTGTGATACACTGTACATATATATACATTTACATTTTTTTCATAAACCTTGAAGTATACTTTTAAAACTAGGTATCCATTGCCTAACGTCAACTATAATATTTTTTTATTAATATTTCTGTTTAGTTTTAGTGATCCCTGACTAAAAAATGTTGCACCATTGCTTTTCAGTTTCTAGCAAAAGAAGCTCATGTGCAGTATCAGAATATACCCATTGTTCCTATGTTTTTTTTCTGCCAAACAAAGAAACAACCATGTATAAGCTTATTTTATATCTTTAAAGGTTTCTCTGAGTAGTTTAAATTGACAGCATTTAGTGCAGCACAACTTACTAGCAGGTTGTGGGAGAAAACAGACACCTAGTGGTCAAATATGACAGCACAGAAAACATACCTGATTATACATACAGTATGTACTTGTTATTCAGAAACAACTTGACCTAACTAACACATTTATCCTCAGGCCTGAACCCCTCAGATGCAGCAAAGTTGAGCAGCTACCTACATTTTTCTGAGGCCAGGAACCTGAAGAAGAAATCAATCTTAGACTTGGCTAATCTAAACCCTTCTAGTGATTTCCTGGATCCTTTAAGTGAGGACATACCCAAAGGTAACATTGATCCCTATTTATAGTTTGAATCTAGGTGATATTTTGGTGGTACTCCCCAATTTAACAATAATGGTAAATAAGCAGTTGTAAATTTAGGTCATTCTTGTGTCTATAAACTTAATGGCTCTTAAACCATATCTGCTGGGTTATGACTTGGTTACTCGGTGGGTAGCACTGTTGCCACACAGATCCTTTCTAAGTGAAGTTTGCATGTTCTCCCTGTGTCTGCGAGGGTTTCTTCTCTGAGCTCTAGTTTCCTCCCACAGTCCAAAGACATTTAAGTTACATGACACGAGATACAAAATTGTCCATGATGCTTTAACATTGAACTTGAACTGATGAATCAGTCATGCCATTCATGTAACTAATGTGTAAAACATGACGTTACAATCCTAATAAACACACACTGCACATTTCTAGCACTGGATTCTTAACATACTAAGTAAGGACATAACCCACTTGGACTAGCAAACACTCTTGGCACCAGTAATTATTTAAATATTTTAGCCACAAGATGTATTCCTGAGTGTCATGTGATCGAACCTGGTTTTGGCCATGACTAGAGCAAAAAAGAATCACTTGCTTCTTCACTTTTCATTGGCTGTACTGAAGCACTATCTGTTTCTGGTGCAAAGTAATCAGCTAAAGTTCATTAAGGTTGAATTCTTGAATGTCCTTTTTTTAAGAATGACAAATGGAGAGAGTTGTTAATCCATCGCAAATTGGTTACAATTACAAGTCTTTTACAAGAGTTCTCATTAGAAAACATGATATTTTGAGAATCTGGCATTTAAGTTGTTATATTTTGATTAATGAATTAAAAAGGCATTAGCATGTCACAGTCTTGTAATAGTTATAGTAAAATCATGAATGCTGATCTTTACTGAGGTAAGTAAGTTGGCAGATTCCTAGATCTGGATTTTTGTTACTTTGATTTGCCGTCAGAGACATTTCGGTTGGGTTTCCAGCCACTTACATTTACCACTGCACAAAGATTTTTAGATATATCAATAAGTTTCTAATTTCTTTCTAAATTTTATTTGATCACAGCAAAGTGTACTTAACATTTCTAGGATGGTTCTACTTAAAGTGATATTACACTCAACAGGGCTGGAAGTAATTAAGCCATGGTATGTGTAGTCTAATTTAATCTAGTTTACAAATTAGGTTGTATTTGTTTTTTAACTAAAACATTAAGTGTGACAGGCAAATGTAGAAAAAAAGTTTGTGATGACATTATATATGGATCATTATAACCCATTACAGGAAACCATACTTTACAAAAACTGTATTATTTAAATTTGTATTACAACCAGTTTGATTCACAGTGGGACAGTGTGGCTGCAGGTGTTCAGAACCATAAGGAATGAGCTTTACCTGGTTTTATTGTTTAATCAATTAGACTTCCATGGTGTACCATGGTGTTACACTTTTTCTTGTCAAATATCTGTTTAAAACAGGGGTGCACAACTCTGGTCCTAGAAAGCACCGTCGAATTTGGTGATTTCCTGGCTCAAACCTAAATCAACTGGTTAGAAATACACTATATTGACAAAAGGACAGGGAGACCTACACATTTTATGATATTCCATTCTGAAACCATAGGCGTAAATACAGTTGGTCCCTTTTTTTAAGCTATTTTTTCAGAGTTGTATGTATTTATTTTATTAGGATTTTAATGTCATGTTTTTTACACTTTGGTTACATTCATGACAGGAACGGTAGTTACTGCTTACACAAGATTCATCAGTTTACAAGTTTAATGTCAAACACAGTCAAAGACAATTTTGTATCTCTAATTAACCTCACTTGCATGTCATTGGACTGGGAGGAAGCTGGAGCTCCCAAAGGAAATCCACACAGACATGGGGAGAACATGCAAACTCCACACAGAAACGACCCAGACTGCTCCACCTGGAAATTAAACCCAGGACCTTCTTGCTGTGAGGAAACAGTGCTACCTACCAAGCCACTGTACCACCCTCATCCAGTAGAGCCTTTGCGAGATCAGACACTGATGTTGGATGAGAGAGCCTGGCTCGCAGTCTTTGTTCTAGTTCTTGGCATTGTGTTTGGTAAAGTAAGACTTTCATGCAGCTGTTTGACAAGAAGTTCCTTGCACACAGTTTTTGTGCTGATGTCAACCACTGTCTGTAAAATCTAGGAGGGAAGAAATTTCACTAACTGAATTATTGCCACAGTGGCATCTTATTACAGAACCAAACTTGAATTCAGTGAGCTCTTTAGAATGACCCTGTCATTCACAAATGTTTGTAAAGGCAGACTGCATGGCTAAGCACTTAATTTTATTTACCTGTGGCAAAGGGACTGAATGAAACATCGGAATTTAATGATTAAGATGTGTGTTTCAATACTTTTGTCCACATACTGAAAAAGCTGGTTTAACCTGCCTTCCCTGCTGCCATATACTAATGATTATGGCTGAACCCTTATAATTTATTACCTTATCATTAAGGAAATGATAAAGACAAAGACAAAATCTCATGATGAGTTGTTTAAAAACAGACAAAAATGCACTTTACATTTATATCAACTTTGTTTGTTTAGTTTTATTTAAAACATAAGTTTAGGCGCCCAGGTGGAGCAGCGGGACATTTGGCTAGCACACCAGCGCTGAGATTATGATTATCGGTGTTGCCAACGGTCAGCTGGGTGCCATCTAGCAGGCATAATTGCCAGTGCCTGCCGGGAGGGGTGACCGGAATATGTGGGTGGGGTCTTCAAACGCTGTGTAAGGACCCTGATTGGCAGATAGATGTGCCTGTGCAGAGTGCATGGGTAAAAAAGGGTTCCGCTAAGGGCTGCGCGCGGGTCGGAGGAGGCCTGAGCAGCAATATACCCTCCTCAACTGCAAAAAATCGGGGATCACCAGCAGCGGAAGACAAATGACTACACTAAATTGGGAGAAAATGGGAGAAAAACACAAATATATATATATATATATATACAGTATATATATATATATATACTGTATATATACTGTATATATACAGTGTATCACAAAAGTGAGTACACCCCTCACATTTCTGCAGATATTTAAGTATATCTTTTCATGGGACAACACTGACAAAATGACACTTTGACACAATGAAAAGTAGTCTGTGTGCAGCTTATATAACAGTGTAAATTTATTCTTCCCTCAAAATAACTCAATATACAGCCATTAATGTCTAAACCACCGGCAACAAAAGTGAGTACACCCCTAAGAGACTACACCCCTAAATGTCCAAATTGAGCACTGCTTGTCATTTTCCCTCCAAAATGTCATGTGACTCGTTAGTGTTACTAGGTCTCAGGTGTGCATAGGGAGCAGGTGTGTTCAATTTAGTAGTACAACTCTCACACTCTCTCATACTGGTCACTGAAAGTTCCAACATGGCACCTCATGGCAAAGAACTCTCTGAGGATCCTAAAAGACGAATTGTTGCGCTACATGAAGATGGCCAAGGCTACAAGAAGATTGCCAACACCCTGAAACTGAGCTGCAGCACAGTGGCCAAGATCATCCAGCGTTTTAAAAGAGCAGGGTCCACTCAGAACAGACCTCGCGTTGGTCGTCCAAAGAAGCTGAGTGCACGTGCTCAGCGTCACATCCAACTGCTGTCTTTGAAAGATAGGCGCAGGAGTGCCGTCAGCATTGCTGCAGAGATTGAAAAGGTGGGGGGTCAGCCTGTCAGTGCTCAGACCATACGCCGCACACTACATCAAATTGGTCTGCATGGCTGTCACCCCAGAAGGAAGCCTCTTCTGAAGTCTCTACACAAGAAAGCCCGCAAACAGTTTGCTGAAGACATGTCAACAAAGGACATGGATTACTGGAACCATGTCCTATGGTCTGATGAGACCAAGATTAATTTGTTTGGTTCAGATGGTCTCAAGCATGTGTGGCGGCAATCAGGTGAGGAGTACAAAGATAAGTGTGTCATGCCTACAGTCAAGCATGGTGGTGGGAATGCCATGGTCTGGGGCTGCATGAGTGCAGCAGGTGTTGGGGAGTTACATTTCATTGAGGGACACATGAACTCCAATATGTACTGTGAAATACTGAAGCAGAGCATGATCCCCTCCCTCCGGAAACTGGGTCGCAGGGCAGTGTTCCAGCATGATAATGACCCCAAACACACCTCTAAGATGACCACTGCTTTATTGAAGAGGCTGAGGGTAAAGGTGATGGACTGGCCAAGCATGTCTCCAGACCTAAACCCAATAGAACATCTTTGGGGCATCCTCAAGCGGAAGGTGGAGGAGTGCAAAGTCTCGAATATCCGCCAGCTCCGTGATGTCGTCATGGAGGAGTGGAAAAGCATTCCAGTGGCAACCTGTGAAGCTCTGGTAAACTCCATGCCCAGGAGAGTTAAGGCAGTTCTGGGAAATAATGGTGGCCCCACAAAATATTGACACTTCAGGAACTTTCACTAAGGGGTGTACTCACTTTTGTTGCCGGTGGTTTAGACATTAATGGCTGTATATTGAGTTATTTTGAGGGAAGAATAAATTTACACTGTTATATAAGCTGCACACAGACTACTTTTCATTGTGTCAAAGTGTCATTTTGTCAGTGTTCTCCCATGAAAAGATATACTTAAATATCTGCAGAAATGTGAGGGGTGTACTCACTTTTGTGATACACTGTATATATATATTAAATATGCATACGTTTATAGGAAATTTGGTAACTGACCCATAAGGTACAGGAGCATCAGGACAAGAACCAGCTGGTTCCGAGACAGCTTCTTCCCCCGAGCCATCAGACTGCTGAACAGCAATGGACAAGCACACCACTCATAATCAATACAGTGATCTCCCACACCATACACCCCCCCATACAACCCATTCTGCACTCTGCACTTTACCATGTGTAATTCATATATTGCACAATAACTGTACATCTCCAATGACTTATCATTCCAATTTTATTTTATATATTATATTCATTCAATTTTCATAATTTTGTACATCTGAACATAAAGAGTCCTGTATTATATATGTATATATTGAACAAATGGTGCTAGTTTTTATGTAAGGTAATGTGTATATTTTTGTAATTAATGTGTATTGCAACTGTGAGGGACTGAGCACCTAAGCATTTCACTCACCTTTCACACCTGTGTTAATGTGACGTGACCAGAAAGTGATTTGATTGGATTTGATTTTGATTTGATAATGCAAGCCTATTTGTCCATTATTTTCTCATTGTCATTATGTGCAACTTAATGTCAGTCCAGTAAATTATGCTGATATTTACATAATGTAAAAACAGTACAGAGTGAATGGTGAAAGGGGTCCAAGATTGTGATTGTATTGGTAATTATTTCTGTCAGTCAGTGGATAAGAGAGGTCCAGGACTGGTAACTGCTTTAATTGTTTGTTTGTTTATTTGGATTATAACGCCATGTTTTACACTTTGGTTACATTCATGACAGGAACAGTAGTCACTCATTACACAAGCTTCATCAGTTCACAAGATCATAACGAACACAGTCTTGGACAATTTTGTATCTCCAATTCACCTCACTTGCATGTCTTTGGACTGTGGGAGGAAACCGGAGCACCTGGAGGAAACCCACGCAGACACTGGGAGAACATGCAAACTCCAGACAGAAAGGACCCGGACCTGCCCCACCTGGGTATCGAACCCAGGACCTTCTTGGGTACCCACTTTGCTACCCACCGTGCCACCCCTGCTTTAACTGAGAGACAACAAAGGCATAGTCCTGCAAACTGTGATTCCTTTGTTCTCTGTTCCTCCAAAAGCTAATTGTTCTGGATGAGTTATAATTTTTATAATATTTCTCACATACTGTATCTTGGTGCCTATATTTGAGAGCCAAAAATGAAAATTGTTTCGTTGTTATTTAACTTCTAGATTGGCAAACAAACTGTTGAAAGTTGGGATCAAACAGACCTCATAAAACTAATAACAGCTCAGAAAGTGAATTTGAAACTCCTAAGCTTCTCCTTATTCATTAGTATACTCAGCTCTCACCAGATGGGAGCTGTGTGTATATAGGTTTTCAGTAAAGTCCCTAAAGCATCCGCTTGGATGTTTGAAAGTCCTGAATCATTCCTGGAGATGGCAGGATCTTGGCTCATATCCCTTATAAAGACTTAGGTATTAGCAAGAGTCCCTGAAAATGGTAGCCATCACTCAATAGACACGTACCCTATTCCAGTTTCCACAGACATGTCTAGACACATTTTAATTCTATAATCATTACTTTCTTAAATGTCAGTAATAGGGGTAACCAGTTCAGTATATTAGCACACAATCTGCTAAGCACAGCCGAAATCCAGTTTATCCAACCTTAGACTTTAACGTTAAAAAACATACAAACAATTTAGTGAGATATACTGGGTGAGGGACCCAAAACAGTATCTTATTGTTAGAGAGTAGGGTCACTCTTTGTCTTCAGAACATACAGTATTTGTCCTTGTTTTATCACATTACACATTATCATTACAAGGTCAAATAATACGAAACACACAGATCAGTCCCTAAGCATACAGAGTTGTACTAGTCTCTTCTGCTACTTACTAAGGCACTGGGGCTCAGCCCAATTGGCCTAATAGTGGTGCTATTGCATAGCGACAAACTTCAAGGTCTATATCTTCAACCCTGTATGACGTAGAGACAAAATGTTTTCCCCCGATTACTTGTCTCGAGTCCTGCAAAAAACTCCAAGAACCCTATAGTTTCACCCACTTAGATTTTGAGCTATAATGCATAATCTGCAAAATTCCAGACATTTCAACCCACATACACAAATCTGGTATTAAAGGAACCTCAGAAATTGAACCTTAATAACAGTGTCATTGCCAGATGCCAGTCAAAACATGGGTTGAGCAAGCCATGCATAAAGCACACATACACCCATCAGCCATAACATTAAAACCACCTCCTTGTTTCTACACTCACTGTCCATGTTATCAGTTCCACTTTCCATATAGAAGCACTTTGTAGTTCTACAATTACTGAGTGTAGTCCATCTGTTTCTCTGCATGCTTTGTTAGCCCCCTTTCATGCTGTTCTAAAAGGATCAGGACCCCAACAGGACCACTACAGAGTAGGTATTTTTTGGGTGGTGGATCATTCTCAGCACTGCAGTGACACTGACATGGTGGTGGTGTGTTAGTGTGTGTTGTGCTGGTATGAGTGGATAAGACACAGCAGTGCTGATGGGGTTTTTAAACACCTCACTGTCACTGCTGGACTGAGAATAGTCCACCAACCAAAAATATATCCAGCCAACAGCACCCCGTGGGCAGCGTCCTGTGACCACTGATGAAGGTCTAAAAGATGACTAACTCAAACAGCAGCAATAGATGAACAATCGTCTCTGACTTTACATCTACAAGGTGGACCAACTAGGTAGGAGTGTCTAATAGAGTGGACGGTGAGTGGACACGGTATTTAAAAACTCCAGCAGCGCTGCTGTGTCTGAACCACTCGTACCAGCACAACACACACTAACACACCACCACTATGTCAGTGTCACTGCAGTGCTGAGAATCATCCACCACCTAAATAATACCTACTCTGTCCTGTGGGGGTCCTGACCATTGAAGAACAGAGTAAAAGCGGGTTAAAAAGTTATGTAGAGAAACAAACAGATGGACTACAGTCAGTACTTGTAGAACTACAAAGTGCTTCTATATGGTAAGTGGAGCTGATAAAATGGACAGTGAGTGTAGAAACAAGGTGGTTTTCATTTTATAGCTGAACGGTGTATACTGCTCTAACTCAAAGCATTGCACCAATCATCACCAAACGTCAAAAGCACATACCATAAGAGGTTTGTAGACTATGGCAAAATATGGTGCGATTGCAATGCTAGGTGGCGCTACAGCATGCAAAAAAAATAGCAGTGTTTGCAGCATGAAAGGTTCTTTTTACTTTGCTACTTTACAACCCTAACCAGATGCACCCAGTTCAATTACTGTTTTGTTCCTTTCTTTGCTTATATTGTTCCTTTTCTGGTCTCTCTTGTTTGATTAGTTGTTGAATGCTAAAGGGTTTGGAAGTAAAAGTTTTATGTTCAGCGACTTTATTCAACATGTTGCTGCGTAGCCAGTGTGGACTAGTCATATGAGAAAAGCAAATTCTTTCGAGCCGGATTCGAACCAGCAACCTAAGGATGCCAGCACTATCCACTACAGTCCTCCGCTCTACCAACTGAGCTATCAAAGGATGGCATAGGTCAAAAAACAGCCTGAACCAGATGCATCCAGTTCAGTACCTTCAGCAGTCAACAACTAATCAAACAAGAGAGACCAGAAAAGAAACAATATAAGCAAAGAAAAGAACAAAACAGTAATTGAACTGGGTGCATCAGTTCAGGTTGCTTGTACTCTTGCGTCTCCCTTTGATAGCTCAGTTGGTAGAGCGGAGGACTGAAGGGTGGCGTAAGTCAAAAAACAACCTGAACCAGAGGCACCAAGTTCAATTACTGTTTTGATCTTTTCTTTGCTTTTATTGTTTCTTTTCTGGTCTCTCTTGTTTGATTAGTTGTTGAATGTTGAAGGGTTTAGAAGTAAGAGTTTTATGTTCAGCCACTTTATTGAACATGTTGCTGCGTAGCCAGTGTGGACTAGTCATGTGAGAAAAGCAAATTCCTTCAAGCCGGATTCGAACCAGCGACCTAAAGATGCCAGCACTGACCACTACAGTCCTCCGCTCTACCAACTGAGCTATCGAAGGGTGGCATGGGTCAAAAACAGCCTGAACTAGATGCATCCAGTTCAGTACCTTCAGCAGTCAACAACTAATCAAACAAGAGAGACCAGAAAAGAAACAATATAAGCAAATAAAGGTACAAAACAGTAATTGAACTGGGTGCATCGGTTCCGGTTGCTTTTACTCTTGCTTTTCCCTTTGATAGCTCAGTTGGTAGAGCGGAGGACTGTAGTGGATAGTGCTGGAATCCTTAGGTCGCTGGTTCGAATCCGGCTCGAAGGAATTTGCTTTTCTCACATGCACCCAGTTCAATTTCTAAAGGGTGGCATAAGTCAAACAACAACCTGAACCAGAGGCACCAAGTTCAATTACTGTTTTTATCTTTTCTTTGCTTTCATTGTTTCTTTTCTGGTCTCTCTTGTTTGATTAGTTGTTGAATGTTGAAGGGTTTGGAAGTAAGAGTTTTACGTTCAGCCACTTTATTCAACATGTTGCTGCATAGCCAGTGTGGACTAGACATGTGAGAAAAGCAAACCAACAAACTTCAAACCAGCTACCTAAGGATGCCAGCACTGACCACTACAGTACTCGGCTCGACCACCTGAGCTATCGAAAGGAGACGCAAGAGTACAAGCAACCTGAACCAGATGCACCCAGTTCAATTACTGTTTTGTTCTTTTCTTTGCTTTTATTGCTTCTTTTCTGGTCTCTCTTGTTTGATTAGTTGTTGATTGCTGAAGGGTTTGGAAGTAAGAGTTTTATGTTCAGCGACTTTATTCAACATGTTGCTGCGTAGCCAGTGTGGACTAGTCATGTGAGAAAAGCAAGTTCCTTTGAGCCGGATTCAAACCAGCGACCTAAGCATGCCAGCACTGACCACTACAGTCCTCCGCTCTACCAACTGAGCTATTGAAGGGAGAGATAGGTCAAAAAACAACCTGAACCAGAGGCACCAAGTTCAATTACTGTTTTGATCTTTTCTTTGCTTTCATTGTTTATTTTCTGGTCTCTCTTCACATTTGCTACGCAGCAACATGTTAAATAAACTGGCTGAACGTAAAACTCTTACTTTCAAACCCTTCAGCAATCAACAACTAATCAAACAAGAGAGACCAGAAAAGAAACAATATAAGCAAAGAAAGGTACAAAACAGTAATTGAACTGGATGCATCTGGTTCAAACTGTTTTTTGATCTGTGCCTCCCTTCGATAGCTCAGTTGGTAGAGCGGAGGACTGTAGTGGATAAAGCTGATATCCTTAGGTCGCTGGTTCGAATCCTGCTCGAGGGAATTTGCTTTTCTCACACGACTAGTCCACACTGGCTACGCAGCAACATGTTGAATAAAGTGGCTGAACGTAAAACTCTTACTTACAAACCCTTCAGCAGTCAACAACTAATCAAACAAGAGAGACCAGAAAAGGAACAATATAATCAAAGAAAAGAACAAAACAGTAATTGAACTGGGTGCATCTGGTTCAGGTTGCTTGTACTCTTGCGTTTCCCTTTGATAGCTCAGTTGGTAGAGCGGAGGACTGTAGTGGATAGTGCTGGCATCCTACGCAGCAACATGTTGAATAAAGTGGCTGAACATAAAATTTTTACTTTAAAACCCTTCAACATTCAACAACTAATCAAACAAGAGAGACCAGAAAAGAAACATTGAAAGCAAAGAAAAGATCAAAACAATAATTGAACTTGGTGCCTCTGGTTCAGGTTGTTTTTTGACTTATGTCACCCTTCAGAAATTAAACTGGGTGCATGTAAGAAAAGAAAATTCCTTCAAGCCGAATTCTAACCAGCGACCTAAGGATTCCAGCACTATCCACTACAGTCCTCCGCTCTACCAACTGAGCTATCGAAGGGAGACACAAGAGTACAAGCAACCTGAACCAGATGCACCCAGTTCAATTACTGTTTTTATCTTTTCTTTGCTTATATTGTTCCTTTTCTGGTCTCTCTTGTTTGATTAGTTGTTGACTGCTGAAGGGTTTGTAAGTAAGAGTTTTACGTTCAGCCACTTTATTCAACATGTTGCTGCGTAGCCAGTGTGGACTAGTTGTGTGAGAAAAGCAAATTCCTTCGAGCAGGATTCAAACCAGCGACCTAAGGATATTAGCGATATCCACTACAGTCCTCCGCTCTACCAACTGAGCTATCGAAGGGAGGCACAGATAAAAAAACAGCCTGAACCAGATGCATCCAGTTCAGTTCTTTCAGCAGTCAACAACTAATCAAACAAGAGAGACCAGAAAAGAAACAATAGAAAAGAACAAAACAGTAATTGAACTGGGTGCATCGGTTCCGGTTGCTTGTACTCTTGCGTCTCCCTTCGATAGCTCAGTTGGTAGAGCGGAGGACTGTAGTGGATAGTGCTGGAATCCTTAGGTCGCTGGTTCGAATCCGGCTCGAAGGAATTTGCTTTTCTCACATGCACCCAGTTCAATTTCTGAAGAGTGGCATAGGTCAAAATACAACCTGAACCAGAGGCACCAAGTTCAATTACTGTTTTGATCTTTTCTTTGCTTTCATTGTTTCTGTTCTGGTCTCTCTTGTTTGATTAGTTGTTGAATGTTGAAGGGTTTTGAAGTAAAAATTTTATGTTTAGCCACTTTATTCAACATGTTGCTGCGTAGCCAGTGTGGACTAGTCATGTGAGATAAGCAAATTCCTTCGAGCCGGATTCGAACCAGCGACCTAAGGATGCCAGCACTATCCACTACAGTCCTCGGCTCTACCAACTGAGCTATCAAAGGGAGGCACAGGTCAAAAAACAGTTTGAACCAGATGCATCCAGTTCAATTACTGTTTTGTACCTTTCTTTGCTTATATTGTTTCTTTTCTGGTCTCTCTTGTTTGATTAGTTGTTGATTGCTGAAGGGTTTGAAAGTAAGAGTTTTACGTTCAGCCAGTTTATTTAACATGTTGCTGCGTAGCAAATGTGGAGTAGTCGTGTGAGAAAAGCAAAGTCCTTCGAGCCGAATTTGAACCAGCGACCTAAGGATATCAGCGTTATCCACTACAGTCCTCCGCTCTACCAACTGAGCTATCAAAGGGAGACGCAAGAGTACAAGCAACCTGAAGCAGCAACCTGAACCAGATGCACCCAGTTCAATTACTGTTTTGTTCTTTTCTTTGCTTATATTGTTCCTTTTCTGGTCTCTCTTGTTTGATTAGTTGTTGACTGCTGAAGTGTTTGTAAGTAAGAGTTTTACGTTCAGCCACTTTATTCAACATGTTGCTGCGTAGCCAGTGTGGACTAGTCATGTGAGATAAGCAAATTCCTTCGAGCCGGATTCGAACCAGCGACCTAAGGATGCCAGCACTATCCACTACAGTTCTCGGCTCTACCAACTGAGCTATCAAAGGGAAACGCAAGAGTACAAGGAACCTGAACCAGCAACCTGAACCAGATGCACCCAGTTCAATTACTGTTTTGTTCTTTTCTTTGCTTATATTGTTCCTTTTCTGGTCTCTCTTGTTTGATTAGTTGTTGACTGCTGAAGGGTTTGTAAGTAAGAGTTTTACGTTCAGCCACTTTATTCAACATGTTGCTGCGTAGCCAGTGTGGACTAGTTGTGTGAGAAAAGCAAATTCCTTCGAGCAGGATTCAAACCAGCGACCTAAGGATATTAGCGATATCCACTACAGTCCTCCGCTCTACCAACTGAGCTATCGAAGGGAGGCACAGATAAAAAAACAGCCTGAACCAGATGCATCCAGTTCAGTTCTTTCAGCAGTCAACAACTAATCAAACAAGAGAGACCAGAAAAGAAACAATAGAAAAGAACAAAACAGTAATTGAACTGGGTGCATCGGTTCCGGTTGCTTGTACTCTTGCGTCTCCCTTCGATAGCTCAGTTGGTAGAGCGGAGGACTGTAGTGGATAGTGCTGGAATCCTTAGGTCGCTGGTTCGAATCCGGCTCGAAGGAATTTGCTTTTCTCACATGCACCCAGTTCAATTTCTGAAGGGTGGCATAGGTCAAAATACAACCTGAACCAGAGGCACCAAGTTCAATTACTGTTTTGATCTTTTCTTTGCTTTCATTGTTTCTTTTCTGGTCTCTCTTGTTTGATTAGTTGTTGAATGTTGAAGGGTTTTGAAGTAAAAATTTTATGTTTAGCCACTTTATTCAACATGTTGCTGCGTAGCCAGTGTGGACTAGTCATGTGAGATAAGCAAATTCCTTCGAGCCAGATTCGAACCAGCGACCTAAGGATGCCAGCACTATCCACTACAGTCCTCGGCTCTACCAACTGAGCTATCAAAGGGAGGCACAGGTCAAAAAACAGTTTGAACCAGATGCATCCAGTTCAATTACTGTTTTGTACCTTTCTTTGCTTATATTGTTTCTTTTCTGGTCTCTCTTGTTTGATTAGTTGTTGATTGCTGAAGGGTTTGAAAGTAAGAGTTTTACGTTCAGCCAGTTTATTTAACATGTTGCTGTGTAGCAAATGTGGAGTAGTCGTGTGAGAAAAGCAAAGTCCTTCGAGCAGGATTCGAACCAGCGACCTCAGGATATCAGCGATATCCACTACAGTCCTCCGCTCTACCAACTGAGCTATCGAAGGGAGGCACAGATCAAAAAACAGCCTGAACCAGATGCATCCAGTTCAGTTCTTTCAGCAGTCAACAACTAATCAAACAAGAGAGACCAGAAAAGAAACAATAGAAAAGAACAAAACAGTAATTGAACTGGGTGCATCAGTTCCGGTTGCTTGTACTCTTGCGTCTCCCTTCGATAGCTCAGTTGGTAGAGCGGAGGACTGTAGTGGATAGTGCTGGAATCCTTAGGTCGCTGGTTCGAATCCGGCTCGAAGGAATTTGCTTTTCTCACATGCACCCAGTTCAATTTCTGAAGGGTGGCATAGGTCAAAATACAACCTGAACCAGAGGCACCAAGTTCAATTACTGTTTTGATCTTTTCTTTGCTTTCATTGTTTCTTTTCTGGTCTCTTTTGTTTGATTAGTTGTTGAATGTTGAAGGGTTTGGAAGTAAGAGTTTTATGTTCAGCGACTTTATTCAACATGTTGCTGCGTAGCCAGTGTGGACTAGTCATGTGAGAAAAGCAAATTCCTTGAAGGGATTCGAACCAGCTACCTAAGGATGCCAGCACTGACCACTACAGCCCTCCGCTCTAACAACTGAGCTATCGAAGGGAGGCATAGGTCAAAAAACAGCCTGAACCAGATGCATCCAGTTCAGTACCTTCAGCAGTCAACAACTAATCAAACAAGAGAGACCAGAAAAGAAATAATATAAGCAAAGAAAAGAACAAAACAGTAATTGAACTGGGTGCATCGGTTCAGGTTGCTTATACTCTTGCCTCTCCCTTTGATAGCTCAGTAGAGCGGAGGACTGTAGTGGATAACGCTGGTGTCCTTAGGTTGCTGGTTCGAATCTGGCTCGAAGGAATTTGCTTTTCTCAGATACACCCAGTTAAATTTCTGAAGGGTGGCATAAGTCAAAAAACAACCTGAACCAGAGGCACCAAGTTCAATTACTGTTTTGATCTTTTCTTTGCTTTTATTGTTTCTTTTCTGGTCTCTCTTGTTTGATTAGTTGTTGAATGCTAAAGGTAGGGCTGTCACGGTGAAAGTATTTCCTTTTGCGGTATTCAGCGTGGCTCAACACCGCGGTATGCGGTATTATCGCCAATTTTTTTTTTTTTGAAAATTACTTAATTTATCTGGATTTTAGATTGATTGATTGATTGATTTTATTGAACCATTTCACATTTTCTAAATAGATGCAATGCCTCTTATAAGAAACTGAAACAGTCAGGGATAACACAAAAAATCCGTAGACTTATTTCCATTGTGGTCCCTATACATAGAGCTATATAAACAAGCTTTATTGTTAGGCTACGATTCAGTATATTTTTGCCTTATAATGACAAAGATGAGACAGCTTTAAGACAAATCAAATGCATGTTTATTGTTAAATACAGAACAGAGCAGGGATGCGCCTCTTTTCTCCATTAAAAAAGGTTTAAATTTAGCTTCTAGCCTAGGCTTGATATACACTGTGAAATGAAAAAAAGTGTTTAGGCTAAATATTTTAAATAGAATAAAGAATAAAGTCTGTAAGACCTTAAACCTGCGTTATCATGCGCGCTAGAAAAACCAACATGTTCACCTGATGTGGTTTCAGAGAGGATCTGAGTGGGGTAGCGATGTTCCCGGACGGCACTAAAACTCTCTCTGATGGTGCTCGCTGCACTAATACACATGTACTGTACCTGCATGCGACTTTAGAGAGCAGAGGAAATCTAGCCTGGTTGTCGCGCCACTGTTAACTATCAATTTAGTAGGTGTAATTAACATAACAATATATACTACATTTCAAGTTGTTTATTCATTTCAATACATTTTTATTCAACGAAAAAATACATTTAAATCATTCCAGCAAGCCAGCAAGAGAATATCTGCAGGCTGCAATGCCATATTAACCGTCATTAAGTGTTTTAGTACGCCGAGGCTGTTTGAATATAGTCTAAATTACAAGTATTTTATTGAGTGTGAACTCAATTTGATCATTAATAAACTTGCCTATAATTAATGTTGCCATTGTTTCCATTTTAAAACACAAAGCCTGACACTCAGCAGCAACGGATGCGAACAGGTTGCGGGAAAATGACGCTCTTAGCTCATTTTCATTATGAACTTATTTAACATTTATTACGTCCGAATGTAATCATATAAAACAAGATGGACCCTGCAACAACAAAGAAAAAATTTGAACATTGCGGTGTTGCAGTTGCTTGGCATGCCCTGCGGTTGGCTGATCTATACTGCGGTATATCAAAATTGCGGTTAGCGCGACAGCCCTAGCTTAAGAGTTTGGAAGTAAGAGTTTTATGTTCAGCCACTTTATTCAACATGTTGCTGCATAGCCAGTGTGGACTAGTCATGTGAGAAAAGCTAATTCCTTCAAGCCGGATTCGAACCAGTGACCTAAGGATGCCAGCACTATCCACTACAGTCCTCCGCTCTACCAACTGAGCTATCGAAGGGATGCTAGAAAACAAACGCAGCCTGAACCAGATGCACCCAGTGCAATTACTGTTTTGTTTATTTCTTTGATTATATTGTTTATTTATGCCAAGTTCACACTACTTGATATACCAAGTTGTCAGGTTGCTTTACAGTTCACATTACAGAAATGGATCGCTTGTAATCTGGAGTATTTCAAGTCAGTGTGGCTTTCACACTACACGAATGATCAGCGAGAGGGAGTTTCACACTACATGATCTACACTTTATTGCCAAAAGTATTCACTCGCCCATCCAAATCATTGAATTCAGATGTTCCATGACCACAGGTGTACAAAACCAAGCACCTAGGCATGCAGACTGCTTGTACAAACATTAGTGAAAGAATGGGTCGTTCTCAGGAGCTTAGTGAATTCCACCTGTGCAACATGTCCAGTCGTGAAATTTCCTCACTACCAAATATTCCACAGTCAACTGTCAGTGGTATTATAACAAAGTGGAAGAGATTGGGAAAGACAGCAACTCAGCCACCAAGTGGTAGCCACGTAAAATGACAGAGCGGTGTCAGCGGATGCGCATAGTTCGCAGAGGTCGCTAACTTTCTGCAGAGTCAATCGCTACAGACCTCCAAACTTCATGTGGTCTTCAGATTAGCTCAAGAACAGTGTGTAGAGCTTCATGGAATGGATTTCCGTGGCCGAGCAGCTGCGTCCAAGCCTTACATCACCAAGCACAATGCAAAGCGTCGGATGCAATGGTGTAATCTCAGGCGAGCTTCTCTGGTCTCCCAAACTACGTTTTGTCACGAAAACAAATGCGAGAAGTGATGAGGGGTTTAATAATACCGTGTCCAAAAATTTACATCAACATGTACATGAGCGATCAAAGTTGTTTTTGCACTGATGTGCAGCGTAAAAGCAAGTAGGAAAAATAAATTAATCTGAATGGATTGGGCTATGTGGCCAGCAGGGATGTTTGTTCTATAGCGAGTTGGAGGTTAATAAATATTTTTTGTAATGCAGCATTAGTGTTATATTTTGTAGAGTACAATAAGGTCAGAAATACTGTAAAACTTGTTTGTCTGCCCCTGCCCCTGTCCCACCTTTTCACAACTCCTCCCTTGCGTTTCCCCTCACCCGGTATCTTGCGTTGTCATTGGCTGTTCGACGCCGCACTCATTGCCAGTCGTCCGACTCATATCCAGATATCTATCAAGCTAGATATTTAGCTTCAGTCACCGAGTACTCGGCGAGCCGCTCGGATCGAGTTGTTGAGCAGTTCACACATAACGATTGAGAGCCGAGTTTTGATCGCCGAGCGTACACCAGCAAATCTAGCGCCAACCAGTCGGTGAGCAAAAATCGTGTAGTGTTTAGTTGTTGAATGCTAAAGGGTTTGGAAGTAAGAGTTTTATGTTCAGCCACTTTATTCAACATGTTGCTGCGTAGCCAGTGTGGACTAGTCATGTGAGAAAAGCAAATTCCTTCGAGCCAGATTCGACCAGCACTGTCCACTACAGTCCTCCGCGCTACCAACTGAGCTATCGAAGGGAGGCTAGAGAACAAACGCAGCCTGAACCAGATGCATCCAGTTCAATTACTGTTTTGTTTATTTCTTTGCTTATATTGTTTCTTTTCTGTTTTCTCTTGTTTGATTAGTTGTTGATTACTGATGGGTTTGGAAGTAGGACTTTTACGTTCAGCCACTTTATTCAACATGTTGCTGCGTAGCCAATGTGGACTAGTCATGTACCAGTGGGGGTCGCTACATATTTAAAAAAAAAACACCAAAATATCCTATGCCGTTGATTGTCATTGTCCTGCTATTGCTTAATGTTTTAAAAAATAAACTGCTTCTAGAATTAGCAATCATAAATTAATAATTATAAGTGTCATCTAGAATTGATAAATGGACTGTGCACGTAAATAATTACTTTTTAAATGAGTGTAGCTACAGTATTTCAATCAACTTTTTGGATGGAGCTTCTAAATTTCTTTGGATAATAACTCAGCCATACTTTGTCCAACTGGGAGCAAATTTCAGACTCATTTACAAAGTATGACTCTAGGACAATATGCCAAATGTAGGTAAAAAGTTACACCACTTTTAAACATTCCACAATTAGGACATAAAGTAGGATCCGTCAAACAAGGAAATGGCATTCCTCTAATCTCTTGTATTTTTGCCCTTACATACAGCATAACCAGTAGCACTCTTTATATATATATATATATATTTTTTTTGTTTTTGTTTATGTATTTTCTCCCTTTTAGCGTGTCCAATTGCCCAACACGTGGGCAGCATGCCATATGCATCTTATCACCTACACTTTGACGAGTGCAGTGCAGCTCAGCACTGTGTATGGAGAGACACACCCTGAGAGCACTCTTTTCTCATCTCTGTGCAGGTGCCATCAATCAATAAGCAGAGGTCGTAATTGCACCAGTCATGGGAGAGAGACCCCATCCAGCTTAGTCCCGCCCATATCTTGTTCATGTGGCCGCTCAGCCTTAGCCGGCAGGCAGAGCTGAGTTTTTATACGATGTATTCGAGATCCTAGCTCTGGTTCCAGCGTGTGTTTTTACCGCTGTGCCACCTGAGCGGCCTAAGAGGTTATTAACACATTTTTAAATGAAAACAAATTAAAATTAGTTAAAATATGATGAAATACGTATATATTATAAGGGAAAAAGTATATGGACACCTCTCGTAATAACTAAGTTGAAGTGTTTTGACTACACTAACAGGTGTATAATGCTTCCAATTTTGTGGCAACGGTTTGGGGAAGCCCTTTGTTGTTCTTTGATGAGTGGGTGCAAAATCCCTCAGACACTCAAAAATCTTGTGGAATGCAGTCCTAAAAAAAAGAAGGCTATTTTAGCATCAATATTATCATGTAATAATATTATGCATTGTAGAGGGAGAAATATGCAAATCCTTTCTAATCTTTTTCTAAGCAACATTATTTTTAAACATTTCAATAATGTTCTGACATATCTGTTAACAAACTGAAAATCATCTTTGCTCCTCAAACACAGCCTTTCATGGATACTGCTTTTGTTACAAATCATGATTACTATCTCATGTTGATATTACCTGTTTAAAAACCAGACAAGGTGACTAGCCAAAACAGCCAAAAGTCTAAGTCAATGTAAGAAACACTGCATTTTTTTTGCATTTTCC
Source organism: Trichomycterus rosablanca (assembly GCF_030014385.1). Classification (NCBI taxonomy): domain Eukaryota; kingdom Metazoa; phylum Chordata; class Actinopteri; order Siluriformes; family Trichomycteridae; genus Trichomycterus; species Trichomycterus rosablanca. The sequence goes on along the minus strand of NC_085988.1, from coordinate 57,677,929 downwards.
ATACTGTTATTTTTATTTTGGAGTTGTGTGTATGTATACACTGATCAGCCATAACATTAAAACCACCTCCTTGTTTCTACACTCACTGTCCATTTTATCAGCTCCACTTACCATATAGAAGCACTTTGTAGTTCTACAATTACTGACTGTAGTCCATATATTCCTCTATATACCTTTTAAGCTTCATTGGCTGGATATTTTTGGTTGGTGGACTATTCTCAGTCCAGCAGTGAGTGAGGTGTTTCAAAACTCCATCAGCGCTGCTGTGTCTGATCCACTCATACCAGCACAAAACACTAACACACCACCACCATGTCACTGCTGTGCTGAGAATGATCCACCACCCCAATAATACCTACTCTGTGGTGGTCCTGGGAGACTCCTGACCATTGAAGGACAGCATGAAAGGGGGCTAACAGTAATTGTAAGAAAGTAATTGTAGAACTACAAAGTGCTTCTATATGGTAAGTGAAGCCGATAAAATGGACAGTGTACAAACAAGGAGGTGGTTTTAATGTTATGGCTGATCGGTGTATGTGTGTGTGTGTGTGTGTGTGTGTATATCTGGTCTGGGTTGCCATGAATCTGGCTTTCCTGAAATCACTGGGTGCATTGCAAAAACACACCACAGAGAGGATGCCAATCCATCGTGGTGCCTCAGCCTATCTCCTCAGACACAGCTAATCATGCCTCCGCAGTGGATTTAAACCCTGGATCCAACAGGATAGCGTAATTTACTGGCTGCGCCACCCAGGCACATCTCACTTTAATCCTAATATACACCCCTCTGTCTCATTTGTGCTGTGGAGACTGATGCACTCCCATGACAGATGTTGGCTTTTGCACCTTCCACTAATAACAATCTGAATGGTCCTGTTAGTCTTTGGCACCCAAAAAAGCAACTTGGACTCATCTGGTTATATTCATCACAGTAGTATGACTGTTTCTCATGCAAGCAGTGGTTTCTGGCCCTACCCTACACGGCTTCTACCCTTTTATTTTACAAAAAGTACTACATCATATATCAGTTACCACTGTATAAAATATAACATGAAAAATGATAGATTTAGGCTATATTACCACTCATACACCTCATTAACACAGACTGTGACACTGTGCTAATTAGCTCTGTGCTCCATCAACAGGATCCTGGAGTCTACAATTTGAGCAAGGCAAAAGAGTATGTGTGATTCGAAGTCTCCTCTGGCTTGGTCTGACCTTCTTCCACATGCCCATGAGCCCTCAGCATGGATACATCTATATTGGACATGGCAACAAGAACCTGGACTTGCCTTTTATGCTGTAGGGAGACTACAAAAACACCCTGATTCAATTAAGAGATGCTGTAAATGCTGAAAAGTCAGTGTCCTTATTTTTCTTACTAGCATACAAATAAAACAGCAAGTTTAAGGACTCAAGCGTTGGCGTGCTGTGACTCTTTAAAAAGTATGTAACATAGCATGTTGTCTTGTGTACCCATTCCCTTCAACCCCCTACCCCACACACAGCAGCTGCTTTACTGAAGAAACAATGCTTTTCTGAAAACAATTTATTATTTGGAACATCTGCTTCTTGTCTGGGGAAACAAGGTAGTTATCAGAGCACAGTAAAACAAAGAGAGTGGCTCATGATAAGTTCATTTCCAGGATGTGATGTGTCTTTTTAGTTTGTACGATGAGTAATTTTGAAGACTGAGAACGTCCTGGTCCTTGCATCAGTGCTTAGTGTACATTGGCTTGGGACTGTATCTGATGTTATCCTTGAGGGCTGGATGTCCCACGGGCATGCGTACTTTACACCATTTTAGTCCTTTCTTATAGATGGGCTTGACTGATTTCACAGAGTAGCGTGTCAGGTACCTGCACAAAACAGTGATACAGAGTAGGCTTAAATGTACAAAAATGTAAATGTGAAAAACAGTGAGATACACTGATCAGCCATAACATTAAAACCATCTCCTTGTTTCTACACACATTGTCCATTGTATCAGCTCCACTTACCATATAGGAGCACTTTGTAGTTCTACAATTACTGACTGCAGTCCATCTGTTTCTCTGCATGCTTTGTTAGCCCCCTTTCATGGTGTTCTTCAATGGTCAGGACTCTCCCAGGACCACTACAGAGCAGGTATTATTTAGGTGGTGGGTCATTCTCAGCACTGCAGTGACACTGACATGGTGGTGGTGTGTTAGTGTGTGTTGTGCTGGTATGAGTGGATCAGACACAGCAGCGCTGATGGAGTTTTTAAACACCTCAGTCACTGCTGGACTGAGCCAACAGCGCCCTGTGGGCAGCGTCCTGTGACCACTAATAAAGGTCTAGAAGATGACCAACTCAAACAGCAGCAATAGATGAGTGATTGTCTCTGACTTTACATCTACAAGGTGGACCAACTAGATATGAGTGTCTACTAGAGTGGACAGTGAGTGGACACGGTATTTAAAAACTCCAGCAGCGCTGCTGTGTCTGATCCACTCATACCAGCACAACACACACTAACACCATGTCAGTGTCACTGCAGTGCTGAGAATCATCCACCACCTAAATTATACCTGCTCTCCGGTGGTCCTGTGGGGGTCCTGACCATTGAAGAACATGGTGAAAGGGGGCTAACAAAGTATGTAAAGAAACAGATGGACTACAGTCAGTAATTGTAGAACTACAAAGTGCTTCTATATGGTAAGTGAAGCTGATAAAATGGACAGTGAGTGTAGAAACAAGGAGGTGGTTTTAATGTTATGGCTGATCGGTGTATATAAATCAGGATAAAATAAATGGCAAGTCACATATTTGAAAAAGTTCAGAATTGTGCTATTATTCAGAATCTAATAAAATTGCAGCAACATGGTTGTGGTTTTATACTAAGCAATCACAACCAGTAAAACTAGTTAAAAGAAGGCTATGTAGTGGTGGTCACATGACAAATAGCAGCCTATAAACCACTTCACAGAAAGGTAAACAAAGCAAAACACTTGAAACATGCCAAGGCATTTCACACTAGAAAACTAGACAAAAAGTCCTTTGTTCTGATGATTCCAAGTTTAAGATTTATTGCAGTAACAAAAATGGCCAAGTACTGCCAAGTAGAGAAATTGATACAGCGAAGCATGGTGGGAATATTCAAGTCTGAGGGTTGTTTCGCCTAGACCAGTTTGGCACCTTCACAAAATCAACTTCAAGCTTAACATGCTATTCTGTCTGTTTTGGATTCATACTGCAGTGGGATAATAACCCAAAACACACTTCCTTGCAACAACTACTTGACAACCAAAGAATATCATGGAGTGCTGAGAGAAAGCCAAACATTCAGTCACGTCACTAGACACTCTTTGAAATATTATGAAATTATGCAAGGATAACTTGTATTGCATGCCAGCTGAGGTACTCACTCTCTCACACACAAAACTTTGCATACAACTATTTGGTAAGTACATTCATTGTCTATTTTAAAGCTACCTACCATACAAATAAACTTTGTGGGTATGTTTACTTTACACAGTCATCCCCTGTACTAGGGCTGGGCGGTGTGACTTAAAATTTGTATCACGGTATATTTTAAGATTCTGATGGTTTTACTGTATATCACGGTATGTTTTTTTTTTTTTTTTTTTTTTTGTATTACTGGGACTTTTTATATGTCTGTGGCTTATTCTACTGTCGTAAGTAGAATATAAAAAGTTTTAATTTTAATAAAAGTTTTGAGTACTATAAGTTTTGCTTGGCCCCACAAAATGACACAATATATGATGGAATCAGTACACGTGAAACTGTTGCAATGAATAACATTTTTATTGTTTATTTAATATTTAAGTATTGTGCAATTACCATTAGCTCTCCCTTTAACAAATAAAATTATGTTTGCAAACTGTAGAAAAGTGGACGACTTCATGTACAGTGTATCACAAAAGTGAGTACACCCCTCACATTTCTGCAAATATTTCATTATATCTTTTCATGGGACAACACTATAGACATGAAACTTGGATATAACTTAGAGTAGTCAGTGTACAGCTTGTATAGCAGTGTAGATTTACTGTCTTCTGAAAATAACTCAACACACAGCCATTAATGTCTAAATAGCTGGCAACATAAGTGAGTACACCCCACAGTGAACATGTCCAAATTGTGCCCAAATGTGTCGTTGTCCCTCCCTGGTGTCATGTGTCAAGGTCCCAGGTGTAAATGGGGAGCAGGGCTGTTAAATTTGGTGTTTTGGGTACAATTCTCTCATACTGGCCACTGGATATTCAACATGGCACCTCATGGCAAAGAACTCTCTGAGGATGTAAGAAATAGAATTGTTGCTCTCCACAAAGATGGCCTGGGCTATAAGAAGATTGCTAACACCCTGAAACTGAGCTACAGCATGGTGGCCAAGGTCATACAGCGGTTTTCCAGGACAGGTTCCACTCGGAACAGGCTTCGCCAGGGTCGACCAAAGAAGTTGAGTCCACGTGTTCGGCGTCATATCCAGAGGTTGGCTTTAAAAAATAGACACATGAGTGCTGCCAGCATTGCTGCAGAGGTTGAAGACGTGGGAGGTCAGCCTGTCAGTGCTCAGACCATACGCCGCACACTGCATCAACTCGGTCTGCATGGTCGTCATCCCAGAAGGAAGCTGACGCACAAGAAAGCCCGCTAACAGTTTGCTGAAGACAAGCAGTCCAAGAACATGGATTACTGGAATGCCCTGTGGTCTGACGAGACCAAGATAAACTTGTTTGGCTCAGATGGTGTCCAGCATGTGTGGCGGCGCCCTGGTGAGAAGTACCAAGACAACTGTATCTTGCCTACAGTCAAGCATGGTGGTGGTAGCATCATGGTCTTGGGCTGCATGAGTGTTAATGGCACTGGGGAGCTGCAGTTCATTGAGGGAAACATGAATTCCAACATGTACTGTGACATTCTGAAACAGAGCATGATCCCCTCCCTTCGAAAACTGGACCTCATGGCAGTTTTCCAACAGGATAACGACCCCAAACACAACCTCCAAGATGACAACTGCCCTGCTGAGGAAGCTGAAGGTAAAGGTGATGGACTAAACCCAATTGAGCACCTGTGGCGCATCCTCAAGTGGAAGGTGGAGGAGTTCAAGGTGTCTAACATCCACCAGCTCCGTGATGTCATCATGGAGGAGTGGAAGAGGATTCCAGTAGCAACCTGTGCAGCTCTGGTGAATTCCATGCCCAGGAGGGTTAAGGCAGTGCTAGATAATAATGGTGGTCACACAAAATATTGACACTTTGGGCACAATTTGGACATGTTCACTGTGGGGTGTACTCACTTATGTTGCCAGCTATTTAGACATTAATGGCTGTGTGTTGAGTTATTTTCAGAAGACAGTAAATCTACACTGCTATACAAGCTGTACACTGACTACTCTAAGTTATATCCAAGTTTTATGTCTATAGTGTTGTCCCATGAAAAGATATAATAAAATATTTGCAGAAATGTGAGGGGTGTACTCACTTTTGTGATACACTGTATCTCTGCTTACAGTTCGCTTTCAACGTTGGTTTAGCAACTGACCTGAAGTATTTTCGTCCCATAAGACAAACCTGGAATCCACTGTTTTAATTATTGCTCTGAAAGATTCTTTCCCGACTGTCTATAGAACAATATTATATGATTTGCTGCCTACTAAAGCCTACAGCTGTTGTATTAACTGTGCTACGGTATGGCGATATTTGAAAAATCCATACAGTATGAGGAATCAAAGACAATATACTGAATGTACAATATACAGTCATACCGCCCAGCCCTACCATGTACTATATTTGTAATAAGTAATACTAATTTGTAATACTAAGAAGACATTGATAAGTGCAGTAATTTGTAATACTAAGAAGACATTGATAAGTGCATATTGATAAGTGTATATTTGTAGATTTTAAAGCTAGTTTAGTTTTATTTGGAAATCAAAACTTATGTCTAAAGCCAAAAGAAAATTGGCTTTTTAACACTAAAAAACCTGGTATTTTATATCTACTAGAATAGCCATAAAGGTCATTTGGACTGTTTGTATTCCTTTGCTAAACAATAAACCAGCATGTAAATGTAAATTTTAACTAGGCATTAATATTTAAAAAGAAAAGAAACAATGGAAAAAAATGGATAATTTTGTATCTCCAATTCATCTCACTGGCATGTCTTTGGACTGTGGGAGGAAACCGGAGCTCCTGAAGGAAACCCATGCAGACACAGGGAGAACATGCAAACTCTACCCAGAAAGGACTTCTGGATTTATGGTTTAAGATTTTCGATACTTTGAAATAGGATGATTTGGACCCTAACCCTTTAACTGCCTTATTTGGCATTTATCCTGAGGTATCAGTAACGGTCATCTTGCAGAGGGTCATCGCTTTCACTGCACTGCTGGCCAGACACATTGTTTTGATAGACGGATTCAACAGCTGTTTACTTGTCAACTTTAACGCAAGTAAACATTCTGCCTTCACCTATAAAGGGTCTTTTACAAAACATTGGGTCCCATATTTGCCCACGTTTAAGAGAAAAGAGACACCTTAGTCCCAGACAGTTAGGATCATGCCACAGATATCTAACAAACTGATGTGCTGGAAAGTATTATGTTTTCATTTTTACTATTATTTTCTTCCCTTATGCCATTTAGTTTATTAATTTATTAATTATATAAGGGTAGCATACATAATCATAGTTTAGATCATTTTAGTTTATGCTTCTTCACACTTACTTTTGTCTTGTTTGAAATAGAACAAGCAGAAGTCTGATTAAACTTTACATTACGTGCATTGTAAAAAAGAATTGTAAATGAAAAATTTTACATTTAAACATACATAAGTAATGGAAAAGGGTATGACCTAGAACATTTTCAAAGCCATTCATTGTTTTTGGGTATTTGGGAGATATTTAAAAGACTGATTCTTGATTCTTGAAGTAATTTCACCATCTAATATCTCAATTGTCTTAGCACTTACTTTAGAAAGATTTATTTTAGATAGGAAGATCTAGCACTTTAGAAAAATGGGGATTATCAAAGTTAGGCCTTAATAAATCAATTTATGTAACTGCAGACTCATTGATTTAGACACATACACTTGGGTATCTCCAATTAATAACTAGGTATTCTTTGTTTGTAAGTGAATGGTAATTTTAAGAAGAGATATTATGGATACAAATGGTAACTCAAAATGGTTGTTATTAATCATGCTGTATGTCTGATATGCGTCTTCTAAGCACGTAACGTACATTATCAGTGTCATGCATTATTTACAGAGTGGGGGGAAAATATAAAGATCAGACTAGCACCCACCACATTCAACACATGTGAAGTCACCAGCTGCATCTTTTACACCAGCCAGCATTGGTTTAATACAGGGAGTTTGCATTATGCCCCATGTGTTTTTCCACTGTTTGTTCTGGCACCACTGTTGCATGAGGAGAAACCCTACCCAACCCAAAACTCTAAAATCAGAAAAATTCATTTTAGAAATGTAAAGGCCCCTTAAAAGCACTGGCTATTAACATGCGTTTTAATATATTTTTTTATTTCACTACTAAAATTAGAGATGCATGAGTACCGATACTAGTATCGGGTATTAGCCCGATACCGCGCTCATTAACTCGTACTCGCAAACGAGGCTCCGATACTAAACATCCGATACCTTGTGCCTAGTGCACGTTGCTGCGTTAACGCAGGGATTTTCAACCTGTGGGGCGGCAGTGCTTGACTGGGGGGGCGGGAGTGCTTGTCTGGGGGGGCGCGAGTGCCTGACCGGGGGGCGTGACATTGCGAGATTTTTTTACTTCTAAAACTAAAGTAATTCATTTTTCACCCACGGGAGACAGATTGAATTATTCTCACTGACCACGCTCACACGCACGTTTAATGTTATCTAGTTCCGTTTGAAAAAAAAAAAAACTTCAAAATAGAGCTAACCGCGAAGATAACCGGTTACAAAAGCAGCGACCGCTGTTATAGGACGTGTTTATGTCTTTAATACTCTGTTCACAGTGTCGATACAAGTGATTCAGGAGTCGACTCATTTTCAGCGCAGCGTAAGTTTCTTTTCTCAGTCATCTCTCCGTGTTTACTGTTATAATGAATGATGCGGTTGTAAATAAACACCAACTACTACAGAACATTTTGTGTGACTCGCTTACATTATAAAGCTCAGGCTTAATTATAGTGGTTATTACCACAGAGCGGGAGCCGACTCAGTCGTTTACGATTTACCGAGGTGAACCACGAATGTATGTGCTGATAGAATCGGCTCAGATGGGATCGGACTGTATTATCCTTTTAAAGTAAATATTTCAATCAGCAGAATCGCATTGCATGTATGATGTGCACAACGTTAATTACGTGCGTTTATTAATGAACGTTAACTTGTCAGAAGCTTTCTCAATGATGTCTGTGCGGTGTTTTCTTTTTTTATTATTTTTTTTTTTTTTACAATTAGTGATGGCAACCCAAGCAACTGTTCCACTGCACTATTTTACACTAAAAACTACACTATTCCATAATGCTCCAGATTGCATCATTCTAAATAGGTATCGGTGAGTACAAAAATACATGTACTTGTACTCGTACGGGAAAAAATGGTATCGATGCATCCCTAACTAAAATGATTAAAATGTTACTACAATCATTTTTTTTTAATTACTAATGCTTGTAGTGTCTGACGTGTAGTGTAGTAGTGTACGATGTCTGATCAAAAACTGCTAAAATCAGACATTGCTGACATTTCTTTTTTTTAAATGAATGGGCACCGATGCCACCACATACTGATTTATTTTAAAAGGCATACCTGTTAAGTGGGGGGTCGGGCTTGGGCTTTGGCACATGGCCTTCAGGAAGACGTGGTCTATGGTCTGGCAGGAGACCTGGAGTAATGTAAACAATGAACAGAGCAAAATTATATATGACATCCACAAAAATTGTGTGGTTACGTAAGTATGCACAACCTCTTAGAATTGGGGATGTGGCTGTGATCAGAATTAACCAATTAAATTCAAACTCATATTCAATAGCAGTCAGTACACACAGTCATTGTTGCAGTCATTTTTCATGACATTTACTTTGTAAGCTCTTTGAGGACTATAGACCTGTAAAATGACACAAAGTATCAAAGGGATATAATTGTTTAAAGGCATCAGTCAGAAAACAAGATAAAATAGAGCACATAGAGGACATTAACAAAAACTGTACATCCCTCCAAAACTGATGAAAAGACAAGAAGAAAACTGTGCACAGGAGATGCCCTCACAATCTGACAGACTTGTGGTACTTTTGCAAGTAAGAGTGGGCAAAGAGTCAAGTCAAGATGTGCCATGCTGATAAGACTCCCACTGAATGCTGTCATAAAATTAAAAGGTGCTTCAACAAAGTGTTAATTTTATGGTGCACATATTTATGTAGCCAAACTATTGTAAGTTTGTTTTCAATAGAATTGTCCAGAGTACAAGCCACGTAGGTAAAAAAAAGTCTGAAATTATTCATCTTTATCTTCTTTTTACATCACAAAAACCTTTGTAAAACAATGTAAGAGGGGTTTGTATACTTATATACATACAAACATTCCCATGTTCCCTTTAGGACCAACCTTTCTTAAAGATATGCTCACTCATTCTAATTAACCATGCAGCATTGTGTTTTAACTGAAAACAGAACAGACCTGCACGATGGGCCATCTGCACACAGATGGCAATTTTGTGGTGTTCCTGAGCACAGAGACCAGTAATGCGTCTTGGCAACATCCCACCATCCGATCTAATGAACTGACTCAGTAGTAAAACATCCTAGGTAAGTTCAGAGAGAAAAGCTTGTTAATTATAACCCCAAATCAAAAAAAGTTGGAACAGTATGAAAAATGTGAATAGAAAAAAATGCGGGGTTCTACATTTACTTCGACTTTTTTTATTGCAGACAGTACAAACCCAATATATTGTATGTTTTGTCTGGTAAACTTAATTTCATTTGTTAATATATATCCATTCCTGCAATTCAGGACTGCAACACATTTCAAAAAGGTTTGGACGGGGGCAATTTAGAGCTCGTAATTAAGTGAAAAAACTAAATAATGATGTCATTCCAAACAGGTGATTGTAATCATGGTTTGGAACAAAAGCAGTATCCATTAAAGGCCGAGTTGATGAGGAGCAGAGGATCTCCAGTTTGTCAACAAATGCGTGATAAAATTATTGAAATGTTTAAAAACAATGTACCTCAAAGAAAGATTGGAAGGGATTTGCATATTTCTCCCTCTACAGTGCATATTATTAAATGTTTCAAGAAATCTCTGAAGAAAACAATTCAGTGTGTAAAGGGCAAGGGTGCAAGCTTAGACTGAACACAGGTTGATATCCATCAGACGGCAATGCATCAAGAACCGCCATCAATAGCTGATATACCCACATGGGCAAGAGATTACTTAGGCAAACCTTTGTGACTCCATACTGTAGTGCTTGACATTCACAAATGCCTCTTAAAAGCAGCGTCAAGTTCTCTTGGCTTTGATGCATCTGGAATATACCATCACAGAGTGAAAGGATGTATTGTGGTCAGATGAGTCAGTATTCTTTTTTGGAAGAAATGGACGTTGTGTAATCTGGACCAAAGACGGAAAGGACAATCCAAACTAATCAGCAATAAGCCAGGGTCTATCATGGTACAGTGGGGCCAAAAAGTATTTAGTCAGCCACTGATTGTGCAAGTTCTCCTACTTAGAAAGATGAGAGAGGTCTGTAATTTTCATCATAGGTACACTTCAACTATGAGAGACAAAATGAGAAAAAAAAATCCAGGAAATCACATTGTAGGATTTTTAAAGAATTTATTTGTAAATTATGGTGGAAAATAAGTATTTGGTCAATAACAAAAGTTCAACTCAATACTTTGTAACATAACCTATGTTGGCAATGACAGAGGTGAAACGTTTCCTGTAAGTCTTCACCAGGTTCTTCACTGTAGCTGGTATTTTGGCCCATTCCTCCATGCAGATCTCCTTTAGAGCAGTGATGTTTTGGGGCTGTCGCTGGGCAACACAGACTTTCAACTCCCTCCACAAATTTTCTATGGGGTTGAGGTCTGGAGACTGGCTAGGCCACTCCAGGACCTTGAAATGCGTTTTACGGAGCCACTCCTTCGTTGCCCGAGCGGTGTGTTTGGGATCATTGTCATGCTGGAAGACCCAGCCACGTTCCATCTTCAATGCTCTCACTGATGGAAGGAGGTTTTGGCTTAAAATCTCACGATACATGGCCCCGTTCATTCTTCCCTTAACACGGATCAGTCGTCCTGTCCTCTTTGCAGAAAAACAGCCCCAAAGCATGATGTTTCCACCCCCACGCTTCACAGTAGGTATGGTGTTCTTGGGATGCAACTCAGCATTCTTCTTCCTCCAAACACGACGAGTTGAGTTTTTACCAAAAAGTTCCATTTTGGTTTCATCTGACCACATGATATTCTCCCAATCCTCTTCTGGATCATCCATATGCTCTCTGGCAAACTTCAGACGGGCCTGGACATGTACTGGCTTAAGCAGGGGGACACACCTGGCACTGCAGGATTTGAGTCCCTCTCGGCGTAGTGCGTTACTGATGGTAGCCTTTGTTACTTTGGTCCCAGCTCTCTGCAGGTCATTCATCAGGTCCCTCCGTGTAGTTCTGGGATTTTTGCTCACCGTTCTCATGATCATTTTGACCCCACGGGATGAGATCTGCGTGGGGCCCCAGATGGAGGGAGATTATCAATGGTCTTGTATGTCTTCCATTTTCTTACAATTGCTCCCACAGTTGATTTATTCACACCAACCTGCTTGCCTATTGTAGATCCACTCTTCCCAGCCTGGTGCAGGTCTACAATTTTCTTCCTGGTGTCCTTCGACAGCTCTTTGGTCTTGGCCATGGTTGAGTTTGGAGTCTGACTGTTTGAGGCTGTGGACAGGTGTCTTTTATACAGATAACAGGTGCCATTAATACAGGTAATGAGTGGAGGACAGAAGAGCTTCTTAAAGAAGAAGTTACAGGTCTGTGAGAGCCAGAAATCTTGTTAGTTTGTGGGTGACCAAATACTTATTTTCCACCATAATTTACAAATAAATTCTTTAAAAATCCTACAATGTGATTTCCTGGATTTTTTTGTCTCTCATAGTTGAAGTGTACCTATGATGAAAATTACAGACCTCTCTCATCTTTCTAAGTAGGAGAACATGCACAATCAGTGGCTGACTAAATACTTTTTGGCCCCACTGTATGAGGTTGTGTTAGGGCCCATGGCAAAGATAATTAACACTTCTGTGATGGCAGCATTAATGCTTAGCAACATATGCCGCCTTTAACATGATGTCTTTTCTAGGGACGTCCATGCATTTGTCAACAAGACAATGCAAAACCACATGCTACACACATTACAAAGGCATGGCTGCAGAAGAAGAGAGTATGTGTACTGGACTGGCCAATTAGAGAGAATGTCTGGAGAATTCATAAACAAGAAATGCAACAATGACAATCACGTACTGTTGCACATCTAAATACGTGTCTGCAGGAGGAATGGAACAAAAAAAAACACCTGGTATTTTCAAAGCCAAAACATCTTTTAAGAGTTTTAAAAATGAATGGCAACATTGCAAAGTGGTAATTGCTTTACTTTACCACCTTTTTTACATGTGTTGCAGGCCTGAAATGCAGGTATGGATGTTTATTAACAAATTAAATGAAGCTGACCAGATAAAACATAAAATGTTGTGAGTTCAAACTGTCTACAATCAAATAAAAAAAGTAACACTGCATTTTTATGATCATTTTCCATATTGTTCCAACTTTTTCTGATTTGGGGTTGTATTAGGAAAAAGCAAAGATGTATAATGAGTTTCTCTTTATATCTGAGAAATGTGATTTACTGATGATTTACAATACACTTGTAATTGCACACAACTTACTGTGTATGTGTACTTGTTTTGTAGGTTCCATCTGTAAATAGGGCAAGTTGCATTTGGATTAGGTGGTTGTGGACTCTCAGGTGTTGCCAGCTTCACCCCTTCTATCTATTAATGAAACAAATGAAAATTTTTTATATACGGCTTGTCATTAACAGTAACAGTTATAAAAGTGTCTTGGAGGGATGAAAAAGATTCTCCAAAAAGCCTATCCTTCAGTAGTGCTTTAACAATGGTGGTGAGTGTGGTCTAACGTATTGGTCAAAAAGTTGGCACAGAAAATGCAGGAAAAACATAAATGTGATTTGTTAATTCACTTAAACTTCTAACTGACAAACGTACTGAGAGAAGACTTAATATTTTGGCAGACCAAATTAATTATATTTTCTAAATATAGAGTTTGTTGCAGTCATTAAATTTTAAATGTGTTTATATTTAGAAAATACACTCAAGTTGGCCAGTGAAAACATTGGAAATCTTTTCTATGTACTGTTGTTAAATAAAGTTTAGTAAGAATTATTAAATCACAGATTCTTGCATTTATTGCATCTTACGAAATTTCCCAACTCTTCTAGAAATGGGGTTTGTAATTTTTACTTATTAAACCATTTACTAACCCAACATGTCTTCTAAATGGGGGCACTGTTATAAAATTGTCATTGAAGAGGGAAGTCCCAACATAAATGTTTTATTATATTGCTCAAGGTAACCTCGACCGATTCAAGGAGACACATGAACAGATGGCATCCAACCCCAAATCATCTGTACTGCACTCATTTCTTCAGCTTTGTCACCTGTCAGTACACTACATGTAAGTTGTTACTAGGTTTACCACTGTGGTTTTTCCATCCTTTTGCTCCACCACTGAAAAACAGACATAAAAATGTATTATTAGTAATGCATTGGTAATGTAATAATAATAATAAAAAAAAAGATTAATTATAACTCTTTTAGACTTTATTAACAAACATAACCAACATTTGGATTTATTTGCTTAATCACTGCTTAGTGTTGTGTCTCTAAATTAAAGTTAAAGCACTACCTGTTGTGCTGCCTATACTAATTCACAATGTAGAGTGCAAGCGGTTTGGGTTCTTTCTGTGCATGTTCTCCCCAGGTCTTTGTGTGTTTTGTTTGTGGAGGAGTTCCAGTTTCTTCCCACAGTTCAAAGACATGCAAGTGAGGTGAATTGGAGATCCAAAGTTTCCCATGACTGTGTTTGACATTGAACAGAAGCTGATGAATCATGTGTATCCTAACTAACTGTTCTGTTACAAATGAAATCAAAGTCTGAAAAATGAGGATAAATGAGTGAATAAATGAATGGGCGAGAGCAAACTGCCAATCTATGATGACAGGAAATCTGTTTGGATGGTCAGATGAAATCCAAAATACAACCAATGTGAATTTTACAGTATTTTATAGTATTAAACTTAATCTAAAAACTCAAAATATATGTTTGGTTTAAACCTAGCAATGCTGCCAAGTATCAGCTTGCACAGTAGAATTGTGCTAACTGTGATTAAAAACATTTTTGTCTAGAGTCATAATTACTTGTCTTGAGTGCAGTCTGTTAAAACTTAACTGTACATGCAGTTGTCTGACTTCTCTTAATTAATTAATTAATTTATTAGAATTTTAATGTCATATTTTACACATTGGTTACATTCATGACAGAAACGGTAGTTACTTATTACACAAGATTCATCAGTTAACAAGTTTAATGTCAAACACAGTTATGGACAATTTTGTACCTTCAATTGATCTCACTTGCACGTCTTTGGACTGTAGGAGGAAACCCTGAGCCCCCGGAGGAAACCCATGGAGAACATGCAAACTCCACACAGAAAGGACCTGGACCGCCCCCCTTGGGGATCAAACCCAGGACCTTCTCGCTGTGAGGCGACAGTGCTACCCACTGAGCCACCGTGCTGCCCCAACTTCTCTTGATTAAATGGATGTAACATGCATTTCATAAAATTACAAACAAAAAGATGTTTGGAATGACTACAATTGACAGCAGTGGTTGACACCTTTTGATGAACCATAGGTTTTCTTATATCAGACCCAGAATGGAGGTGCCCTCTTGGCCCATGTGTTACAGATCCTGAGACAGACTGCAGGATCCACTCCAGAGAGGTTTGCTGCTGCTTATAAGTTTGGAACCCACAGACAATACCTCTAGAAATGTTCAGAGATTGGAAATCCTCTCATAGCCATTTCCCCTTTGTTACACTAAAAATGATCTTTAGTTTGTCCCTTAGTTTTTACCATGATTGAAACCACGTTGAACAAATCCCTTGGGCTGTTTATTTAACACATTACAGCTAAAGCAAATTAATGGTCATTACTGAGTTTCCAATCATTTAATCATGCTATAATCCAAGTTTATGTCGTACAAACTAGCAGTAAGTTTTAGGATCAGCAATATTAGGTAGGAGTTAAATAATTGTGACATGACAATATAAACAAAATCTCCTGCTACACACACACACACACATACAGAGAGACAAACAAACAGACACACACACACACACACACACACACACACACACACACACACACACACATACATACAGAGACACACAGACACAGACACAGACACACACACACACACACACACACACACACACACACACACACACACACACACACACACACACACACACACACACACACACACACACACACACACACACACCATTCCTTTCTTTGCTTGCTGTATTATTCAATTGATAAAGAGCAAAATCTAGCTCTGCAGAAAAGTTTAGTTATAAATTCCTATTTTGTATAACGGGGTAAATATTTTCGATTGCAACTTTAAAAGCTGCACTGTGAAAGTGTAGCAGTTCACAAAAACACCTGAATAGCTGTGAATTCATTATGTAGTCGTTTGAGATTTGGTTTCATATTTGACATTAGGCAGTACACGACTACACGTGCAGTAAAACTAGTACTAGTAATTCTGCAGCTGATAAAAACTCACCGTTTCGAATTCCACGACTTAAAGTGAAGCCGAAAAATGACAGTTGAGGAGATTTAATTCCCACATTTAAACTACTAGCACACTGGACTACACTGAGAGCTGTCCTTACAGACTTTAACACACACAGCGCCGCCATGTTTCTAACGCCCTTATACCTCTCGTTCTTGCGCTTTTCCGCTTCCTGAAGGGGGTGTGGTCTAGCTAGTTCCTCCGCCCACCGGCCATAATCACTCCTCGTGGTTACAGAGCTACAGTATTGAGTTTTCTGAAATGATTATATTTATTACTATTATAACTTTTATTATTATTTATTTGTTACTTCCATTCACTCCCATTCATTTTTGCCCCTATTAAACACTATCTTTCCTTTACCCGACAGCCACCAAAATTCATGTGCAGGCCATCAATCTCTAATCCACAGCCATACTGACTTGCACCGGACAAAACATAAAATCTCATGGGTCTGCAAAAGTCAAAGTAAAATGAAAAAACACATTGTACATACATTCTATCATTTATCTCACCAAAATTATTAACACCGCCAGAAAGTACATGCTTGCACTCACATAATTACCTGTTTGAGCAAAAGGTTTGTATGTTTACAAATGCTCTAAACTGCAGTATTCAGTATGAAAATGATTGATCACCTCCCACACCCCATTCCGGTGAGACTTTGTGAACTTCAAGACAAACGCAGACATTGACCCTGACTTTTCACATGAACATCAGTTTATGAGCTGTCTATTTTAATAAAATGTACAAACATTCGGTTTCCCATGTTAAAATTTAGTTTACATCAGTCATTTTGGCTCAACACCAGTTAAATTGGCTGCACACTGGTTGAGCAGATAATGTTGTTGCTTCACTGCTCCAGGGTTGTGGTTTTAATTATAAGCTCTGATTTCTGTTTCAGTAGAATTTGGGAGGTTTCTCTGTTTGCATGTTGCATTTATTTATTTTTTAAGATTTTAACATCATGTTTTACACTTTGATTACAGCCTTGACAGGACAGGTATTTACAGGTTACACATGACTCAGTTTAAGCTCAATGTAAAACACCATCATAGGCAACTTTGTATCACTAATTCACTGGTTTCACTCTCTTTTACTTGGTTTCTTGGTTTTTTAATATTTAGGGTCAATTTGACCTCACACATAACTTGTTTTATTCCCCATGATTGAAATTTCCTAATCTCTAAAGGAGTTTTACTAATGAAAAGAAATATACATACAGTATATGATCAAGTATCATAAATTATTAGGTTTATTCCTGTTCATCCTATTAATAAATATTTATCATAATTTACTTATTTACTGTCCTGAAATTTAAAAGCTTAGTTTGGAGGGTGAAAATACATTTATTTGTACTGAGTTAAAATATCTGTTACAAATTAAAGTAATATTTGGTTAATTTTTAACTAAATGTGATTTTATTTTACCCACACAACACTGTGGTATTTGGGGCAGTAAAGACAAAAAACAAGGCAGTAAAGATTACACTGCTTTTAAAAGAAAAGGCAATGTAACAAAATGGTAAAAAAAAAAAAAAAAACACACCCTGTGCCATATTTTAACATGATGCACACAGTAGATTCAGAATTAGCATATTCGTACATACATTAAAAAAAGGTCAGTGGTGTGGAAAAAGTAATTGAACCCTTTTCAATTGCCCTTGTTACTAAATAGTTGTTACACTGAATAATTTATCAGAAGAAGAATTTAATAGAACAATGCAATATAATAATTATGAATCATTCACATCTATCTATCTCTTTATCTATCTATCTATCTATCTATCTATCTATCTATCTATCTATCTATCTATCTATCTATCTATCTATCTATCTATCTATCTATCTATCTATCTATCCATTCATTCATCCATCTATTTATCTAATACAAATAAAATTTGAGTAAAACCACAAAACATACTTTGATTTTATTAAGAAATAAATATATCCATCACTTGTATCACCCTGTGTATCACCATGTAGTTGCTCTCTCAAGTGGTGGCTGTAAGTGATCAGCAGTGTGGCTCAGTTACAGGATCATGTCCTTCTGCCTTGCCAAATATAGCCAGCAGAGGGGGCAAGGATGATTAATGTTTTAGTTTATTTTAACTGATAGTCACCTGTACCTTAGTTAGCATTAATTCGCTCCAGTTGGAAATGTTTCAATTTATTATGGTTTATTTCCACAGATTTGCCAGCTCTTCTGAAAAACATGCTTGCCTCTTGAAACAGTGATGCTGGGTTCAGTCTGGTCTGTTTTTTTGCTGGTATATGAGGCCAGCACACTTTTACTTCTTTTTGGGAACTCAACCAGTGTCAGGGTCCTTTCTGTTACTTGTCTATTACTCTTTTTGTTTGTGGCTTTTTAGCCAAAGTATTATTTTACCTTAGTTATGCATTCCTCAAATTATTTTCAGTTCCTGCAGATGTGGGTGCTGGGACAGAGACAGGTTTCACCTTTCATATTAATTAAACTTACACTGGCCAACTCAACAGTCTGTGGTCACCATTGTGTTATTCAAAATGAGGCCTAAACAGATATTGCTAAAGATCTCTTGCATGACTTTTCCAATAAAAAAGTCATCCTTATGGCTACATTCCTTTTGATGTTTGTAATATATGGCCACACAGAGGCATATAGCTTACAGAGAGCCATGCTATGCTCCCTGTGACTTCCCTATGGAAGTCCAGTAGATCACATTTCACAGTGGCAGCGGAAACAGACCTTATCCTACCTTCACGCCGTCGAACATGAGGTTGGTGGTTATTCAAACATAAGTTCAAACACTGCACAGTGGTGTGCTAGCACATTAGTCCACTGCACCACCTGAGTGGTCTAAAGGTCATTTTTAATATATGAATAACTTGAATAACGCGTTTTTTAAGTAGGTACATGGCAGATAACAGAAATTCATACTAACATACATTCCTCCAAATGTATATAAACTTAAAATGCAACACCCACCCAAACTAAACAATTAAACACCCTGACAACTTAGTGACAACTGTTTATCTATGGTCCCACACAGTTGAATGTACATATTTTGCAACAGTAATGTCTTGATTGATAAGCATATGGGACCATTTCATTTATGTCTATACATGTGTTAAAATAAATTTTAGCAGTAATGTAACAGTACCAAATCAGTAAGGATTTCAATAAAGAAATCCATTGCAGGGCAGACACACATACACACACATGCACACAACCATTCATTTATAGGGCAATTCAGTGTCTCCAATTAACCTGACTGCATGTTTTTGGACTGTGGGAGAAAACCGGAGCTCCTGGAGGAAACCCATGCAGACACGGGGAGAACATGCATACTTCAAACAGAAAGGACCCGGACCGCCCCGCCTGGGGATTGAACCCAGGATCTTCTTGCAGTGAGGCGACAGTGCTACTCACCGAGCCACTGTGCCACCCTACACGTGTACAGTACAATTAAATTATTTACTTACATATCTCAGCTTCTTTGTAAGCTGGGGTCAAAGCACAGATACAGCAGATAAAGCTGAGAGGGTTAAGGCTGGAATCTTGGCTGCATGGCAGAGCCAGGATCCAAACGCACAACCTTTTAATTGGTACCGACAGCTATACCCACTAGGCTACCACTGTCCTGACATAAATTCATAAGGATAATAAAACTGGTTTAAATTTGTTGTAGTACAACTGGAGTAGATGTAAACCAATACATATTTGAGGGTACTGAGGAACACATTAAAGCTGGAAGACACAATAAGTGGTAAAATCATGACTTAAGTAAATGCCAACTTAAATTACACTGATTAAGCCAAAGAAAGCCTTTAGGATATTGCGGCTCCACTGGAGGGAATAATTATTGATTCTTGTTACTTTATTCTCCTAACTAAAAGATTCTAGGACCCATAAAAAGATGACTTGGGTTAAACTACTGGGAGAGACTGAAACAAATTAAGAAATTTGCTCATTTTAATTGACTAAATTCTACCATTTATAGTACGAGGCAAATAGTTACATTTTGTGAAATCCTTTCTCATTCAATTCATTATCAGGGTATAATTGACTTCATACAGGGATAAAATAGCACATAATAGAAATATCCCAAGATACTTGAAGCCCAGATGGACAAATGATTCATCTTCAACTTTCTTGCCTGAAGCGTTGCTGTGCTTTTGTTTGCGTTTACTTCAACTAAGATTTATTTTGCTTGCCATTTTTAAGTGTAGTTAAGTCTTTATACCTTGTAGAATAATTCTCCTCCTCCTCACTCCATGCCCTGATTGGAAGTCCAGGGTGACTTTTTTTTTAGCAGGAAGAGACAGGTTTGAACAATAATAAATGGCTCAGAACTGGCACTTAATCACTTTAATCACTATATTGTTGAGACAGTATAGAAAATGCAAAAAAAAAAAACAAAAAAAAAAACTTTTAGTTTTATTTCATTGTAGGCCGTATAAATTCATGATATTTCATGTTTTGTCTGGTCAACTTAATTTCGTTTATTAACATACAGTCAGGCGGGAAAGTCTGCACACCCCTTTCACCTTCTCCATGTTTTATTACATTACAGACTCATTCTACACAAAATAGCCCACAATGACAAAGTGAAAGCAGGCTCTTAGACATTTGTGCTAATTTATTACAAATCAAAATGTAAAATATCATATGTATACAAGTGTGCACACCCTTAGATATGACACCCAAAAGTGAGCTGAGGTGCATTTTGTTTTCACTGTTTGTACTGCGAGATATTGAGATATGAGATATTTCTACAATTTAATTGGAGTCCACCTGTGGTAAATTCAATTGATTGGACATGATTGGGGATTGCCAACACCTGCCTATATAAGGTCTCACAGTTGACAGTGCATATCAGAGCAAACTCCAAGCCATGGGGTCAAAGGAATTATCTGCAGACCTCGGAAACAGGATTGTGTCAAGGCATAGATCTGGAGAAGGGTACAGAAGTTCTGGTAGTTCTGGTCCGTGGGGTGCTCAGTTAGTCAAAGAGCTTAGTCTCCTCTTAGGCAACCAAATTGAGACTCTCTTCCTGTGGCCACCTGTTTTGCTTGACCACCATTATTGCAAATTACTGGTCCACTTATTTGTTGAAGTGCCTTCTTATGAAGTCCTTTATCTCAGAGCTGACATTAAAGCTCTTGAACTGACCTTTTTAGCTGAACTTCATTGTGGTGTGGTACACAAGTGCAGCTTACATACTTTTCACACATCTTAAAGATCTGATGAGAATCATGTGAAGTGGCTTATCCTAGTTTGATCGTGGGGCAAGTGAGCAATATGCTCTTTCAATTTCCAGTTCACTGTTGAGTTCCATGCCTAAAACTTCTAAAAGAATGCTTTGGATAGATTTGATTAGACCTGCACTCTATCTGCCCTCTTATCAATCATTTTTTATCATAGTTTTTTTAATAAATAAAAACAGAAAATCAGAACAGAAATCTCTTATTTAAAAAAGTATTTGGACCTTTTAGTAAATGCTTTGAAGAACCACCATCGGCAGCTGCAAGTCTTTATGTATACATATCTAGAAGCTGAATTTAGGTCATTTATCCTACTGCAGTGTTGTTTTAGCTGTATGCTCTGGGTCATTGTTGCATTGAAAATTGATCTAAAACTCCTTTCTGAGTTTTTGTATACTCTGAAGTTGGTTTTCTTTAACCCTTCAATGGTCTGTTCACCCATTTGATTGAGCTTACTTTGAGTCCAAATACTTAAAAATAAGCTGTATTTAAATAATCTTGTTTGGGCTGTATCTACTCCTTGGTTGACGTGTTAAACGCAAAAATATTGTTAGATGGTTTTAAGAAAACAGCCTTTCCAACCTATATGTCAATTTAAAACTAGCAGTTGAAAAATCATCCATGAAAGCATCATTTCTGATCATCTCAATAGTTAGAAGCTTATAAAAAAAAAAAAATACTGCCGCTCAGATGGTGCAGCGGTAGAACATGCTAGCACACCAGAGCTGGGATTTCAAATAAATCGTATCAAATCTCAGCTCTGTCATCCGGACGATTGGCTGTCATTCGTAGGGTAGGATAAAGCCAGATAAGGACTCCTCATAACTGAGCGAATTACGACCTCTGCTGGCTGGTTGATGGCCTCTGCACAGAGTCAAGGAATAATGCTGATCATGGAGTAGCTCTCCGTACACAAAGCTGATCGGCATACAAACTTGTCTATAGTGCAGGTGAAAAGATGCAGTTAACTACTGCACACGTGTGACAGTTTCGCTCTCCTTAATCGGGGTGGGGGTCAGCTCCAGTAGAGAGGAATTGTAATGCAATTGGGTGAATTGGACACGCTAAAATTGGGAGAAAAGGGGACAAAATGCATACAAAAAAATACTGTGTGCACTGGTAAAGAAATATTAATTGTTTGTAGTTGCAGTCTGAGAAATGTAAATAAATATTTTTAAACATTATTTTCTTAATGAGCCTATTAAAGGGTTGAGGATGTTAAAGTAATTTGACATTTAACCATCCCTCAATTCTTAACTGTCTACCTGATATTGGTGCTGAGGAGCATGATGTTACCACCACCATGTTTTACTAAAGAATTGGTATTACAGTAGACCCTTGAGTTACGAACGGTTTACCATACGAACATTTTGGGTTACGATCGATCTTTTTCAACCTAACGTAAGAACAAATTTCAGATTACGAACAGAAATTCGCGAAACACGAGACGTCACGAACAAGTTGACTACGACCGTCTCGCGCTCTCTCTCTCTCTCTCTCTCTCTCTCTCTCTGTGTGTGTGTATGTATATATATATATATATATATATATATATATATATATACACATACATACAGGTGCTGGTCATAAAATTAGAATATCATGAAAAAGTTGATTTATTTATTTCAGTAATTCCATTCAAAAAGTGAAACTTGTATATTATATTCATTCATTACACACAGACTGATATATTTCAAATGTTTATTTCTTTTAATGTTGATGATTATAACTGACAACTAATGAAACCCCCAAATTCAGTATCTCAGAAAATTAGAATATTACTTAAGACCAATACAAAAAAAGGATTTTTAGAAATGTTGGCCAACTGAAAAGTATGAACATGAAAAGTATGAGCATGTACAGCACTCAATACTTAGTTGGGGCTCCTTTTGCCTGGATTACTGCAGCAATGTGGCATGGCATGGAGTCGATCAGTCTGTGGCACTGCTCAGGTGTTATGAGAGCCCAGGTTGCTCTGATAGTGGCCTTCAGCTCTTCTGAATTGTTGGGTCTGGCGTATCGCATCTTCCTCTTCACAATACCCCATAGATTTTCTATGGGGTTAAGGTCAGGCGAGTTTGCTGGCCAATTAAGAACAGGGATACCATGGTCCTTAAACCAGGTACTGGTAGCTTTGGCACTGTGTGCAGGTGCCAAGTCCTGTTGGAAAATAAAATCTGCATCTCCATAAAGTTGGTCAGCAGCAGGAAGCATGAAGTGCTCTAAAACTTCAGAAAACACAGTGGACCAACATCAGCAGATGACATGGCACTCCAAACCATCACTGACTGTGGAAACTTTACACTGGACCTCAAGCAACGTGGATTCTGTGCCTCTCCTCTCTTCCTCCAGACTCTGGGACCTTGATTTCCAAAGGTAATGCAAAATTTACTTTCATCAGAGAACATAACTTTGGACCACTCAGCAGTCCTTTTTGTCTTTAGCCCAGGCGAGGCGCTTCTGACGCTGGAATGCGACAGCTGAAACCCATGTCTTGCATACGTCTGTGCGTGGTTGTTCTTGAAGCACTGACTCCACTCTTTGTGAATCTCCCCCACATTTTTGAATGGGTTTTGTTTCACAATCCTCTCCAGGGTGCGGTTATCCCTATTGCTTGTACACTTTTTTCTACCACATCTTTTCCTTCCCTTCGCCTCTCTATTAATGTGCTTGGACACAGAGCTCTGTGAACAGCCAGCCTCTTTAGCAATGACCTTTTGTGTCTTGCCCTCCTTGTGCAAGGTGTCAATGGTCGTCTTTTGGACAACTGTCAAGTCAGCAGTCTTCCCCATGATTGTGTAGCCTACAGAACTAGACTGAGAGACCATTTAAAGGCCTTTGCAGGTGTTTTGAGTTAATTAGCTGATTAGAGTGTGGCACCAGGTGTCTTCAATATTGTACCTTGTCACAATATTCTAATTTTCTGAGATACTGAATTTGGGGTTTTCATTAGTTGTCAGTTATAATCATCAACATGAAAAGAAATAAACATTTGAAATATATCAGTCTGTGTGTAATGAATGAATATAATATACAAGTTTCACTTTTTGAATGGAATTACTGAAATAAATCAACTTTTTCATGATATTCTAATTTTATGACCAGCACCTGTGTGTATATATATATATATATATATATATATATATATATATATATATATATATATATATATACAGTGTATCACAAAAGTGAGTACACCCCTCACATTTCTGCAGATATTTAAGTATATCTTTTCATGGGACAACACTGACAAAATGACACTTTGACACAATGAAAAGTAGTCTGTGTGCAGCTTATATAACAGTGTAAATTTATTCTTCCCTCAAAATAACTCAATATACAGCCATTAATGTCTAAACCACCGGCAACAAAAGTGAGTACACCCCTTAGTGAAAGTTCCTGAAGTGTCAATATTTTGTGTGGCCACCATTATTTCCCAGAACTGCCTTAACTCTCCTGGGCATGGAGTTTACCAGAGCTTCACAGGTTGCCACTGGAATGCTTTTCCACTCCTCCATGACGACATCACGGAGCTGGTGGATATTCGAGACTTTGCGCTCCTCCACCTTCCGCTTGAGGATGCCCCAAAGATGTTCTATTGGGTTTAGGTCTGGAGACATGCTTGGCCAGTCCATCACCTTTACCCTCAGCCTCTTCAATAAAGCAGTGGTCATCAGGTGTGTTTGGGGTCATTATCATGCTGGAACACTGCCCTGCGACCCAGTTTCCGGAGGGAGGGGATCATGCTCTGCTTCAGTATTTCACAGTACATATTGGAGTTCATGTGTCCCTCAATGAAATGTAACTCCCCAACACCTGCTGCACTCATGCAGCCCCAGACCATGGCATTCCCACCACCATGCTTGACTGTAGGCATGACACACTTATCTTTGTACTCCTCACCTGATTGCTGCCACACATGCTTGAGACCATCTGAACCAAACAAATTAATCTTGGTCTCATCAGACCATAGGACATGGTTCCAGTAATCCATGTCCTTTGTTGACATGTCTTCAGCAAACTGTTTGCGGGCTTTCTTGTGTAGAGACTTCAGAAGAGGCTTCCTTCTGGGGTGACAGCCATGCAGACCAATTTGATGTAGTGTGCGGCGTATGATGTGCAATGCTTGATTTTTCCCTAGAACTTGCTATACTGCACAGATAGTTAAAATTACTTAAGAGCAGGGAATCTTTTTCCTCATGTTGGCAGAGACTTTTAAACTGGCTGTAATATGCCTTTTACTCAACATTACCTGTTTTTCTTGTCTTTCTGCCATAAAGCTCTGGTTTATTTAGTGAATCATCTTTAGGGATGATTGTTTATCATCAGGTTCCCCATTTCTGTACAGGTCATTTGCAGCTCTTTTACAGTGGCAGAATAAATCCACAACACAATAAAGTGCACAAAGAGACAATACTTTTTGAATCCGTATTTTACCTTAAACACTGGTACCTTGTCAAGCTTAGTATGGAAAATGCAAATAAAATAAAAACACTGTTCCTTACATTTACTTTGACTTTTAATTGATTGCAGACAGTTTGAACCCAAGATATTTCATGTTTTATCTGCTCAACTTTATTTCATTTGTTGATATACATCCATTCCTGCATTTCAGGCCTGCAACACATTCCAAAAAAAGTTGGGACGGGGGCAATTGAGGGCTAATAATGAGGTAAAAAAACTAAATAGTGATGTGATTCCAAACAGGTGATGTCAACAGGTGATTGTAATCATGGTTTAGTACAAAATCAGCATCCAGGAAAGGCTGAGACTTGGATAAACAAAGATAGACAGAAGATCTCCAGTTTGTCAACAAATGCGTGAGAAAATGATTGGAATGTTTAAAAACAATGTACCTCAAAGAAAGATTGAAAGGGATTTGCATATTTCTCCCTCTACAGTGCATAATATCATTAAACCATTCAAGGAATCAGGAAAAATTTCAGTGCGTAAAGGCCAAGGGCGCAAGCTTAAGCTGAATGCATCAAGCACCGCCACTCAACAATAGCTGATATAACCACATGGGCAAGGGATTACTTTGGCAAACCTTTGTCAAGCACTACAATACAGAGATACATGCACAAATGCCACTTAAATCTTTACTGCGCAAAAAAGAAGCGTTATGTTAACCATGTCCAGAAGTGGCGTCGACTTCTCTGGCCTCAGAGGCATCTAGGATGGACCATCACACAGTGGAAATGTGTATTATGGTCAGATGAATCAGCATTGCAAGTCTTTTTTGGAAAAAATGGACGCAAAAATGTGCTCCGGACCAAAGACGAAAAGGACCATCCAGACTGTTATCAGCAACAAGTCCAAAAGCCAGGGTCTGTCATGGTATAACAGTTGAGTCAGTGCCCTTGGCAAAGGTCATTTACACTTCTGTGATGACGTGTTTGTAGGAAGAATGGGACAAAATACAAGCTGAAACACTAAACCACTTGGTATCCTCGGTGCCAAAACGTCTTTTAAGTGTGTTGAAAAGGAATGGCAACATTACAAAGTGCTAAATGCTTTACTGTCCCAACTTTTTGTGGAATGTGTTGCAGGCCTGAAATGCAGGAATGGATGTTTATTAATAAATGAAATGAAGTTGAGCAGACAAAACATGAAATATCTCAGGTTCATCCTGTCTGCAATCAAATAAAAGTCAAAGTAAATGTAAGAAACTCTGTGTTTTTTTTATTATTATTAAAATTTTCCATGCTGTCCCCATTCATAATATTCAGTTTGTATTCACTGTGATCAGAAATATAGGAGTGCCAGTAATATAAAACGTTGCCCATTAAAGCAACAATAAATGTCTCTTTTTGATCATTTTTTCTCCCTTTCCTGCTTCTTCTTTGCTCCCTCCCTCCTTTGCGTATTTTCTTTTCTCACACTCCAAAGCCAGGAGGCTGGAGAGGCTTTGGGCGTACGTGCAGAGTGGCAGAGTGTCCTCTGAAAGAATCAGTGTGCTTTGAGAGGTCTCTGGAGAATCAGGCCTCTCTGTCTTTCATTCTGTCTTTCATTCTTGCCTAGACTCTGCTTTCCTGCAAGACGTCTGCCAGCCCCATCAGAGTTAAGTCTATAGAGAAATCTGCACAGCCCAGACAATGACTTTAAGTTTCCTGAGAGCTCACATTTTTCTTAAAATATTCACTCTTACTGTCTTGCTTTACTTGCTTTGTGTAAAATGTGATTGTGTCTGTTTAGTGTTTGTGCCTCTTTAAGCTTGTCACTTTTTGACTTTATAATGCAAAGCCGAGTGGGTAGGGACAGACAAGTTTTTAATTATTTAGTTAAAATAACTGCATTACATAATTAAATTCACAAGGTGGCACAGTGGCTCAGTGGGTAGCACTGTTGCCTCACAGCAAGAAGATCCTGGTTTTGATTCCCAGGCGGAGAAATCCAGGTCCTTTCTGTGTAGAGTTTGCACATTCTCCCTGTGTCTTTGCAGGCTTTGTTTGGAAGCTTTGATTTCCTCCCACAGTCCAAAAACATGCAGTCAGGTTAACTGGAGCTACTAAAAATCTTCTGTTTGGCCTGTGTTGGACTGGTAACCTGTCTGGGGTGTTTTCTACCTTTCACCCAGTGAACTGCACCCACCACAATCCTGAATAGGATAGAGTGTGGTAAGACAGACAATACTACCCTTCACTGCTGACTGAGGAGCGCCCCCTCCGACAAGCGTGCAGTACCGACTGCATCAGCTTTGTGTACGGAGAGCCACACCCTGATCAGCATTATTCCTCAACTCTGCACAGACACCATCTATCAGCCAGCAGAGGTCGTAATTGCATTAGTTATGAGGAGCCCTGGTCCAGCTTTTCCACCCTGTGTGAACAACAGCCAATCGTTGTTCATGTGGATGGCAGAGCTGAGACTCGAAACTATGTGTTCGAAATCCCAGCTCTGGTGTGTTAGCGTGTTTTACCGCTGTGCCAGCTGAGCGGCATTAAAAAGTTCTTTCTTAAAATATAAAAAAAAAAGTAATAAAGTAAACAGAAGTTATAATTGTGAGCCCTGCCACTTGCAATAAAGTTGGTACTTTATCGGGGATGCTGGCTCATTATTGCAAATTTGCCATCGTTAGGAAATGTTGCCCTAATAAAACTGTATGCAGATTTAATATTTTGTTTAGCCTGTACTGACTTTGGGTGGCACGGTGGCTCGGTGGGTAGCACTGTCGCCTCACAGCAAGAAGGTCCTGGGTTCGATCCCCAGGCAGGGCGGTCTGGGTCCTTTCTGTGTGGAGTTTGCATGTTCTCCCTGTGTCTGCGTGGGTTTCCTCCGGGAGCTCCGGTTTCCTCCCACAGTCCAAAAACATGCAGTCAGATTAATTGGAGACACTGAATTGCCCTATAAGTGAGTGTGTGTGTGTGTGTGTGTATGAGTGTCTGCCCGGCGATGGACTGGCGTCCCGTCCAGGGTGTTAATGTGTGCCTTGCGCCCATTGAAAAGCTGGGATAGGCTCCAGCACCGCTAGTACCCAGGCACCTAATTCACCTGTTTTTGGAAGGCAGTGAAGGAATACCTGCTCCTCTGTGGTGTTTAGAATTTCCTCTTAGATCAGACTATTAAATAGTTGTCTTCTTAAGGGATCCTGTAGCTGCAGTAGCTAAATTAAGAGATTTATTTAAGACGTTTTGGGTGGTGATGTCAGGACAGAGAATCAATGCTGTGATTTCCTCCATGGCCTCATACATCCTCTTCAGGAATTTCCATGATGCCTCAAGAATCACTTTCAAACAAATTAGATGACCACACTATGGAGCAACTTCAGATGACTTGCACTTTTACAGGAACACACACAGAGTAAACTTAACTTAAATCGCCGCCAAACGTCATCAAAGTGCACCATGACACGAATATGCATTTGTGTGTAATCCACTCTTTAAGCATCCACATACATCTATATTTAGCTGTATTTTTCTCACTGTTTCATTTTTAAACTTGTGTTATAGCTCAGGGTGCTGATAAACTGTAAAAATCAGCTTTTCCAAGAGAGTTTAAAACACTTATCGTTTAAAACATGGTTTAATGTACTAAAAGATTGATACAGGAACCCTAAACTTCCCTTAATCTATGCACATCTATGCACAGTAACTTTGCACAACTTTCATACTGCTCATGACCATTATTCTCTCCACTAATGAAATACCTTGCTTGTTGTTTTAAAACAATAAGTTACATTAAGTTTTGTTGACTTTAAGCGTTGTTCGTACTGCACGAGTTGCTTTTCCTACATTATATCAAACAGTTTATCTCATTGGAGGTGCTTTGAAAAGGATAGATTCAATCAGGTGAACTTTGAGCAGTGCGGCAAGCTCAAAAATCGCAAGTGGCTCACTCCAAAGAAAAAAATAGAACAGCTGGCGCAAAAGCGGTTTTGCCACTTCTCATGTGAATGCGCCCTAGGAGACATAAAATGCTTAACCCACTTATGATTATTTTACCAAAACCACAAAACTTTTAGGGAAATGTCCCAAAGCTTTTTTTGTGGGTAAGACCATTTTGGTTTATAGCACTTTTTTATATATATATATTTTTAAGTTTGCAAGTTGGTGTTTAACACACCTGAGATGACGAGCATGTATAAAATGTAATGCATTATTCATGTTTCTATAATCAGAATAACCTCCAGTTATTTATTCTTTTTTTTTTTCCAATTTTGCAGCAAGGCGAAAAGAGTTAAATAAAATTGTGAACTGCAAGAGTATAGGACACTTCAAACACATACTTATGGGACATACTTGTACATTCTAAAGGCCAAGTTCTGTGAAAAAACGTTTTAGAGAGCCGAGCACAGATCAAGTTTTAGTGAGTTTTGTCTTCTGTACTTTTTTCCTCTCAGCTGGGCGT
The DNA here is from genome assembly GCF_030014385.1 of Trichomycterus rosablanca. Classification (NCBI taxonomy): domain Eukaryota; kingdom Metazoa; phylum Chordata; class Actinopteri; order Siluriformes; family Trichomycteridae; genus Trichomycterus; species Trichomycterus rosablanca. Next base: position 57,647,924 of record NC_085988.1, on the reverse strand, counting down.
CATTCATTTCAACAACTTAAGACCTTTTCTCTGTCCCTGACCTTCTTGTGCAATGTACTTTTGGTAACTGGGACATCAAAGCCACTGCTTGATTACATGGCCATCGAACAAGTGCTTCTTAGCATGAACGCTAATTAAGAGACAGGTACTAATGCAAAAAGGCAAAAGACAAAAAGAAGATATTTTTACTTAATGTTTTGGAGTTTTAGAACACTTTTATTTAATTGATTAAACAATGGATGGGATGCACTGTTTTACTGGACATTTTATTTTATAAAGCCTTATTTACAATACCTTTTTTGGCCACAATACAGTTTTAGTTTTGTTTTACCATTTTTAAAGCCAATTAGCCAAAAGTTTTACCTTAAATTGCAAAAAATGCATTCAGCACAGAGCATGTGCTGCAAGAAAAAGTTTTCATTGTCTTACAATGGCTTTAATATAAAGCAACAAGGTTTTTTTCTCAGATTTCCCCCCCCAATTTTCTCCTCTAATCTAGTCGTATCCAATTACCCTAATTACGTTACGCTTCACCACTACCGATACTACCCTCCACTGCTGACTGAGGAGCGCTGCAACTGACAAACGCTTCCTCCGGCACATGTGCAGTACCAACTGCCTCTTTTCACCTGCACCAGGCAAGTTCATATGCGGATCAGCCTTGTACATAGAGAGCCACCTCCTGATCAGCATTATTCCCCAACTCTGTGCAGGCACCATCAGTCAGCCAGCAGAGGTCGTAATTGCACCAGTTATTCATTGCACCAATCGTTGTTCATGTGGCTGCCCAGCCGGATGGCAGAGCTGAGATTCAATACGATGTATTCAAAATCCCAGCTCTGGTGTGCTAACGTATTTTACAGCTGGGTAAGCTGCTATTTAATTTAATTTTATTGCATCCACTTCTGTCATTATGTGTTATTGGCCAAGTTAGGTATAACTAAGCAAAATACAAACATTTTAATTTTACTAATTCAGTTCTAGTAATTTATTTATGAAAATATGTTTAAAATGTCCAAATGCTAAAGAGTAAAAAAATGTTTACCGTTAGCCACTCAGGTGTAGTCTGTACTGACTGTACGTGCCGGTGGGGGCATATGTCAGTTGAGAAGCGTCCTCAGTCAGCAGTGAAGGGTCGAATCAGTATAGAGGACACAATCAGGGTAATTGGACACGACTAGATTAGGGGAGAAAATTGGGGGGAAAAGTGGGGAAAAAAAACAGTGGCAAGCTGGCTGATGTGGGGCTTGAACCAGCAATCTTCTGATTACTAGTCCTGTACCTTAACCACTGTCCTGTCGTAAAGCCAACCTCAGTTTCCTAGGCCTTCCACAAATTGTACTTTGTACAAATGTGATTTGTTGTTGAAAGCTTTCAGGATTACAACAATAATGAGTCAACATTATCTTCCCAGCCCCACATCACAAATTCTCCACCATGCTTTACTGTGGGCATCATGTTTTTTTCAGTGCAGACATCCTCCTCTTTATGCAGAGCCCTCCTTGAGTGATCATTGCTAAAGAAGCTCAATTTTAAAACATAGCCAGATAAAATGGCAAGTTCTAGTAGCGTTTAGCAAATTCCAGATGCTTAATACTTTTGGCAGACTCGATGTAGGTTTTTGGAATATGTAGCCAGGCTTGGATGTCTTTCTTTTTGAGGATTGACTTGCCTCTTGATATCTTTCCTCACAGCCCAGAAACATGAAGAATATGGGAAATTGGTGTCACAGCCAGTACCGTTACCACAATACCACTGAGACCATTCTATACCATTATTTTAGCTGCACAGTTTCAGAGAGAGGTAGGATTGCATTGCATGGCCAGGCGATGGAACAGAGTATCATGTCTGAACTCCTCAACCTGGACAGTATTTATGCCAGCTGATTAGAAAAATGGCTGTTAGAATTAGCAAAGATGAAACACCCCCCCCCCCCCCCCCCCCCCCATCCCATAGACTGTCATCTTGCACATTCTGGACGCTTTGCACATCTTTGTATAGTCACTTTACTTTTTTTGTTTTTTTTTGCAGTTTTGACATTATTCGGTACTTTATGCACATCTATGCACAGTATGTGTACTGGACTTTTAAAGACTGAGTGTACTGTTTCTTCTTATGTTCTTTTGAAAACATCTATTATATTGTATACTTAACTACTTGCTATTTCTTCTTTTTGATCTTCTTAAACAGTGCTTTGTTCTACAATGTACTTACAAAGCCAAATCATAAAAAGTTGGCACAGTATGGAAAATGCAAATAAAATAAAAATGCATTCCAGTCAGTTCACTTTCTTTCAGTCAGTTCACTTTCTTCCTCGTTTATTGTTCTTGACGACTTCAACATTCACCTCGACTCTGGATCCTCTTCTGCCTCGGAATTTCTGTCACTTTTGAGCTGTTTTGATCTTACACAACATGTGGACTTCCCGACTCACAAGAAGGGACACATTTTGGACATCATTTGTTCTATGTGTGGGATTATCAATACTTTGACTGGACATTGTATAGGTGTATCCGATCATTTACTAATCAATACCTCTTTTTCTCTACCTGCTCCCAAATCTCGTCCTAAGGCTGTATGTAGTCTCTTATCGTAATGTAAAAGCTGTTGACTCTCTCTCTCTGTCTGCTTCTCTGGAGACTTTCAACCTTGCTTGCATTAACTCTATGCAATCTGTTGATGATGCAGTTTTATTTTACAACCGGACTCTCGGTGCTTGCCTTGACATCTTGGCACCAGTGAAAACTAGGTCTGTGCCCTCTACCCATAGGTCTCCCTGGTTTACGCCTGCTCTCCGTATTATGAAAACTGTTGGTAGACGTCTTGAACGTCTTTATAAGAAATCTGGGCTGCAGGTTCACTTTTTAGCGTATACTGATCATCTGTCTAATTACAAGACGGCATTAAATGATGCTCATTCATCATATTATGCAGATGTACTTAGGAAAGCCGGACAGGATCCTAAGCTTCTGTTTTCAGCTGTGAACAAGCTCCTACGCCCTCCGTCTGAATCGCTGGCTGCCTCAACTGATTTATGTAATGCCTTCCTGAGGTTTTTCGATGACAAGGTGTCAACCATTTATCAGGAATTGCTGAACTCTCCTGCTGACCACCACTGGTCCCTCTCTTCCTCTTTTTCCTCATTACTCTCACTCTCAACCTTCTCTCTGACTGATTCAGCCAATATTGTCAAAATCATAAACTCGAAGTCCTATCAGAACCTATCTGTCACCTAGTCAATCTTTCACTCTCCTCTGGCTATGTTCCTGTTCCACTAAAAACTGCTGCTGTTACTCCGATCATTAAGAAACCTGACCTGGACAGATCTGTTCTGAGCAATTTTAGGCCAATCTCAAATCTTTCTTACATTTCCAAAGTCCTTGAAAAAGTTGTGGCCTCCCAGCTTCTTGACTTTATGAACTCAAATTAACTTTTCGAAAAATTTCAATCTGGCTTTCGTTCCCACCACAGCCCCGAGACTGCTCTTCTGTGTGTCCTAAATAACCTCCTTTTATCTGCTGATACCGGTTGTGCGTCCATTTTATTGCTTCTGGACCTTACTGCTGCCTTCGATACAGTCAACCATAGCCTTTCTCTAACTCGGCCAACTGAGATTGGTCTCTCAGGGACTGTACTGTCCTGGTTTAATTCGTATCTGACTGACAGGCATCAGTTTATCGCAATCAGGAATTATGTATCAGATACAGTGTCCATCAAGCAAGGTGTCCCTCAGGGTCCCATCCTTGGTCCCCTCCTTTTTATCATCTATATCCTCCCTCTCTGCAACATTTTTCGCAGGTACAAGTTAAATTTTCATTGTTACACTGATGACACTCAGTTTATCTCAGTTTCAAACCGACCGATCCTTTTCCTCCCACTCACCTAACTAGGTGCCTTAATGAACTAAACTCCTGGCTTCGGGCTAATTTTGTCTTACTGAATGCTCAGAAAACAGAGTTTCTAATTACTGGTACAAAGTCTACTGTCTACTCTCTTTCTAACCATGTTCTTTCTATAAATGACATCATAATCACACCCTCAGTCACTGTCCGCAATCTTGGTGTTCTGTTTGATTCCCTTCTGTGTTTTGAACCGCACATAAAATCTCTATCCAGGTCTGCAATCTTTCATCTCTGCAACATCGCGCGTATCCACCCTCTACGGTCCTCTGCGGCAGCTGAGACGCTGGTCCATGCTTTTGTGACTTCTCGGCTAGACTATTGCAATTCTCTGCTCCATGGGCTTTCCTCCAAATCAATACGCCCCTTGCAAATAGTCCAGAATTCTACTGCACGGATCTTAACCCATACAAAGAAGTCTGATCACATCACCCCAGTCCTGGAGCAGCTTCACTGGCTGCCCATTACCATGCGCATACAGTACAAAATCCTACTTCTCACCTTTAAGGCACTCCATGGTTTGGGTCCTGTTTATCTTTCAGACCTCCTAAAATTCTACAATCCCTCCCGTAACCTAAGGTCATCAGATGCCGGTCTCCTAGTGGTTCCCAGGTTCAGACTGAGCACCATGGGTGGCCGATCTTTCAGTGTTGCTGCCCCTTCGCTTTGGAACTCTCTTCCATCCTCGCTACGTTCTACTACTTCTCTATCTAAATTTAAAACTTTACTAAAAACCCATCTCTTTTCTCTGCACTTTTCCCCTTACTCCCCTGCTATTTTGGTGTGATTGTTATTTTTGTATGTAAAGCGACCTTGGGTTTTGTGAAAGGCGCTATATGAGTGTAACTTATTATTTTAGGCCTGCAACACATTTCAAAAAAAGTTGGAACAGGGGCAATTTAGGGCTAGTAATGAGGTGAAAAAACTTAATAATGATGTGATTCCTAACAGGTGATTGTAATCATGATTTGGTACAAAAGCAGCATCCAGGAAAATCTGAGTCTTGATGAGCAAAGATGATCAGAGGATCTCCAGTTTGTCAACAAATGTGTGAGAAAAATACTGAAATGTTTAAAAACAGTGTACCTCAAAGAAATATTGAAAGGGATTTGCATATTTCTCCATCTACAGTGCATAATATCATTAAACCATTCAAGGAGGAATCAGGAGGAATTTCAGTTCATAAAGGCCAAGGGTGCAAGCTTAAGCTCAGACGACACTGCATCAAGAACCGCCACTCAACAATAGCTGATATAACCACATGAGCAAGGGATTACTTTGGCAAACCTTTGTCAAGCACTACAATACAGAGTTACATGCACAAATGCCACTTAAAACTTTACTGTGCAAAAAAAGAAGCCTTATGTTAACCATGTCCAGAAGCGGCGTTGACTTCTCTGGGTTCTGAGGCATCTAGGATGGACCATCACACAGTGGAAACGTGTATTGTGGTCAGATAAATCAGCATTCCAGGTCTTTTTTTGGAAAAAAATTGACGTCATGTTCTCTGGACCAAAGGCGAAAAGGACAATCCAGACTGTTATCAGCAACAAGTCCAAAAGCCAGGGTCTGTCATGGTATGGGGCTGTGTCAGTGCTCTTGGCAAAGATAATTTACACTTCTGGATGGCAGCGTTAATGCAGAAAAGTACATTGAGATCTAAGAGCAACATATGCTGCCTTAACAAAAAACTGTGACAACGACGACCCCGTACTGTTGCACATCTTAATACGTGTTTGCAGGAAGAATGGGACAAAATAAAAGCTAAAACACTAAATCGCTTGGTATCCTCGGTGCCAAAACATATTTTAAGTGTGGTGAAAAGGAATGGCAACATTACAAAGTGCTAAATGCTTTACTGTCCCAACTTTTTTTGGAATGTGTTGCAGGCCTGAAATGCAGGAATGGATGTTTATTAATAAATGAAATGAAGTTGAGCAAATAAAACATGAATATCTCAGGTTCATCCTGTCTGCAATCAAATAAAAGTCAAAGTAAATGTAAGAAACTCTGTTGTTGTTTTTTTTATTATTATTTGCGTTTTCCATGCTGTCCCAACTTATTCTGATTTGGGGTTGTACAAGAGTACTATTTACTCTTCTTTTTCGTGGGTGCCAGTATTTGTGGAGAGGACAGTAAATAAAAAATACCTCTGCATTACTCACAATAGGAAGCCGCTAGTCACCACTTTTGAATGAATCAACTGCCAAAGTAAAGTTTTACATAATAGTTTTAAAATATAAGGGGTCATAGCTTATGCATGCAAGCTGTTCATTTTCTTTTTTGTGCTTACTGCATTTTACTGTGAATTTTTTTTTTTCTGTTTCAGATAAGGCATCCTGCCTCCATCAGCATTTATTTAGTATTTGGGCTTCAGCCAGGCCCTTGGGTATGTCTGGAATGGTCCTAGCTAAATATATAAAACTGTTTTGCTTGATATTTTAGTAATGTTTTGTTTAAAGTGTGGAAAGAACAAACAGCAGTGAAATAAACACCACATCATTGCACAATGGGGTTTATTTAACTAACACTGGTTTTGTGGAAAGGCCACAAGTGTTAGTTTTACCTCTTTTGTGTGTTCTTTCCCTTGATTACAAGAGCAACGAGGGAAGCCGCTTGGAGGACTTACTTTCTTAAAAAGGCTCTGATGTAGCCACACTGGTTAGGTGTCATGCTGTGGCGGAAATGTAACTTGTGTGTTTTGTATTCACTTTGACAGGTGAGAACTAGCACTAGTCTTGTATATTACTCCCTGGAGATCTGACTAAAACTATTTTCTTCTTTTTCAGCTGTATTTCTTTTCTAGTTGTCTGGAAGAAAATTTGTCTTGGACAGGGATCAATACAAGGCATGTGGTTTTGGACCTAGGTTACAATAATCCCTGTTTTAGAATCAGAACTCATTGAGGCTAAATTAAATGCAGAAGTATGCCATTGTGGATGGCAATGTATCTGTTTGCAAATGTAACAAACAAGATAAAGAATATCAGACAATGACAACCACAGATTTTTCAGCAGCTAAAGTCTTGTATCAAGCATAAACTTTCACTTGCAAAATTGCAACAATTAGTATCCTCAGTTCCCACAAGATTAAAACTATTACTAAATAAGGGTGGAATTAATCCACACATGACATGAGCTTTTTTATTTTTACATTTGACAGTTATAGCTAATAGTCACTGATGTCAGTCTGACTCTAATCTGACCACATTTTTCAGTAACAAGTAATCTAATGAGTTACTATTTCCAATCCAGTAATCAGATTAAAGTTACTTATCCAAGTTACTGTGCGTTACTATTTTTGCAACTCGGGGAGTGACGTCTGGCCTATGCGACAATTAAGTCACGAGCTGCGTCCGAAATCACATACTTACAGAGTATGCACTAGATTGGAGGAAGTATGCACTACTCGGCCGGTAAAGAAGTACATACTTTCAGTACAGAAGTATGCAGTATTCAAACAACACCGCTACGTACTACACGTGGGTACGTGATGACGTAATATCACCATAATTACAGACTCATTACAAACCACACTCGCCAAAATTTTGGATATTTATCGTCTTTTTGTTATTTATTTGTCTTTAAAAATTTTATTTTATTTATCTTACTTACACTTGTGAACAGAGGACTCCGTTTTCCGCTATCTTTCTTGTTTCTTATTCCGCTTCAATCGCCTACGCAGCTCCAGTTGCATTACGGCAGCTGCTGAATGTAACTAATAAAGTAACTTGTAATCTAACTTAGTTACTTTTAAAATCAAGTAATCAATAAAGTAACTTTTTAAAAAAAGTTACTTTTTAAAGGTAACTATGCCATCACTGCTAATAGTGTATTGTAATGGCAGAGATTAATACAGGGAGGGATTAATAAAGTACAACCAGAACCATAAGTATATAAACAGAGTGTGTGCATGAATGTGTGGCTCACTAACTTTCCATGCCACTTAATAGTTAATGTGAGTAATGGTTGATTGATTAGCACTCACAAATTGGCCTGTTTTTAAAAATGTTTGTTTCTGTTTTATACAATTACTGACACTTTTTAGCAAAATGTTATTTAGTTCTACAATTACAGTTCTAACACAAAATAACATACAGACATGACCTTTACCCTTTCATGCAAGTCAGCACTGTTATAAAGGCTGACGTACTGTGGTAACACTGATGGATTAGAACAGGGGTGCCCACACTTTCATGGCTTGAGATCGACTATTTCAGTCGACAGGTCATTGTGATCTACTTTTTAAAAAGGTTGGCCTCATGATTTTTCAAAAAAGCTTTGAAGCTTTTTAAAATGCGCTACCGTTTCCTATATTGATATTCAGCTTTACAGGACAAGCCACTAAAAAATCGCACTAACCTTATTCTGATGATTTGCACTGAATAGTGTCAGCCAGGTTTATATAGTCTGAACAATAGCTGCTGATGCCAATTCTCAAGCAGTCTTTCAAGTGTTCATCAGTAAGCGTGGACTGATATTTAGAATGAATTATTTTTATGTGGGAAAAGGCTGATTCACGTAAGCAGGTTGATCCAAAAAATGCTGGCAGTCAAATATGTGGCAAATTTTTATGTTTGGATGTTTTACCTCAGCCAGCAAATTCCAAAACTGTCCAGCAGAGGCCCTTGACTTTATATGATTATATGTCAGATTGTGGGGTTAAAATTTGTCTGTCAGCCTCTTCCACGTATGTACAAGACAGTGGACTTTGCAGTGCCCGAATCGAACCGTTTTTGGTTTCTTTGTGCTTGTTTGCACACTCATCTTCACAATAAAAAATGAAAAATGCAACTGGCTACTGATGAATGAAAACTTTCTAGATTAGCGGTGCTTTAGGCATAGCTATGGTAACAAACCGCAAATTAAAAAGCACTGGCCACATTTCATGTCAATCATGTTGACCTGTTTGAATGAGGCACAATCTACCAGCGTGCACTCTGCGATTGACTGGTCTGGATTAGAACATAAGGCAAAGCTGTTATTATAGGAGATACATTTTGAGCATATTTGAATTGTTATTACTGCCTTTATAGGAATTAATAAAAATGTGATGTAAACATGGGGTAAACAGTGGTAAACATGCCTATGCCCTTACTTCTACATTTATATTTATTTTGAATTTGTTTATATTTTCAACACACAATTAAGTTGGTCAGTGTACTTTTGATAGTTAAAGAAAAAATTGAAGAGAATTAATGGAATTACAGGTTATTTGACTGCATTTAATTAAATGACCTAGCTTTTCTGAAAAATGGGTCATGCACATTTGATAATTTTTCTGTGTGGACTTTTGCAGGATTTTTTAGTTTTCTTTTGCTACAACCCCAAAAAGTTGGGACAGCATGGAAAATGCAAATAATAAAAAACACAGAGTTTCTTACATTTACTTTGACTTTTATTTGATTGCAGACAGGATGAACCTGAGATATTTCATGTTTTATCTGCTCAACTTCATTTCATTTGTTATTAAACATCCATTCCTGCATTTCAGGCCTGCAACACATTCTAAAAAAAGTTAACACGTCTTAAGATGTGCAACAGTACGGGGTCGTCGTTGTTGCATTTTTTTGTTTCACAATTCTCCACACATTCTCTATTGGGGACAGGTCAGGACTGCAGGCAGGCCAGTCCAGTACCCGTACCCTCTTCTTCTACAGCCATGCCTTTGTAATGTGTGCAGCATGTGTTTTTGCATTGTCTTGTTGAAAAATGCATGAACGTCCCTGGAAAAGATGACGCCTTGGAGGCAGCATATGTTACTCTAAAGTCTCAATGTACTTGTAACACTGAGCTCCTGTGTGCCACGCCCCCCTCTCCATGAGCACACTGAGTCTCCAGCCAACGCCCCCTTTTCCATTGGTTCTCCTGGACTAATTACCTCCAGCTGCTCCTTATTTAAGGAGGCAGCTTTTGTACAGACTTTGGGAACTATTGGACTTTTGTTTGATGTGGTATAGGCCTTGTTTCTAGCTTTGTTCCTAGCTCTATTCCTAGCTCTAGTTTAGTAATGTTCCTAGCTCTAGTTTAGTAATGTTCCTAGCTCTAGTTTAGTAATGTTCCTAGCTCTAGTTAAGTAATGTTCCTAGCTCTAGTTTAGTCATGTTCCTAGCTCTAGTTTAGTCATGTTCCTAGCTCTAGTTTAGTCATGTTCCTAGCTCTAGTTTAGTCATGTTCCTAGCTCTAGTTTAGTCATGTTCCTAGCTCTAGTTTAGCCATGTTCCTAGCTCTAGTTTAGCCATGTTCCTAGCTCTTGTTTAGTAATGTTCCTAGCTCTTGTTTTGTCAAGTTTATAGCTATTGTGTTCTGCTGTCGTTATTAATAAAACCTTTGTTCATATATACATCTCTGCGTGTGTGTCCGCACCCTTTGTCTCGGTCCGTAGCCCCCGCGTGACATAATAGTTCCCCACTTAGGACACAGCGAGATGTCGATTGTTCAGGCATTCCCTGACTGACACTATGAGGTTTCCTCAGAGCTTTCAGCTCGGTTGGCCAGCTCCTTATGATGGAAGCAACCACAGTGTTGAGGGCTTCCTTCTTCAGAGCAAGCTCTACCTTCAGTACCTCAGGGGTGAAGCTCGTGAATGGGCAAGGAAACTCTGGTCTGACAGGAGAGCTGAGCTGAACTCGGTGGAGGTGTTTGAGGGCCTCATAAGAGAAACATTTTCAGGAAGAAACCCCTATGGGTTTGGTTTAGGAAAGGTTACCCAACCTCCCGTGCCTATTGGAGACGCTCCACGCAGCCAAGCGCCCACTGCAGCTTATACCCGGCATCCAGTGCCCACTGGGGAGGTTGAATTTCCCCCGGTGCCCACTGCTGATGTGGTCCGGGTGCCAGTGCCCGCTGTTAATGCTCGTGACCGTCCCAGATCTTTGTTAGGAGCCAGTCAGGATGGTTTGTTTAGTAATTCTTCTTGTAGTGACCCCAAGGGCTCCAGGGGTTCTTTTGTTTGTTTGCCGGCTCCAGTTTCAGGTACTCGGGTTCGGGTGAGTCCTCTGCCGGTTCCGTCTGTTTCCTTGACTCATAGTCAGTCTAAGTCTTTGTCTAATACAGTATATGTCCATCCTCTGCCAGTTCGGGTAGCTTCATGTTCGCCAGTGTCGAGTTCAGTTCAGGTTCAAGTCAGTCAGCCGGTCATGTCTTGTCCGTCTGTCCAAGTCTGTCCTGTCTCTAAGTCAGGCTCTATGAGTTCTAGTTTGTCTAGTCCGGTTCCATGTTCATCTGTCTCTGTCGGCCGTGGGTGTCAGTCAGCAGGTCAGTGTTTCAGAGATGGTCGAACAGTTCCAAGTCCTCTCCAGTTTTGTTCCCTGTTAAAGTTCCAAGCTTTATGTTCCAGTCTGCAGAGTTCAAGCCACAGTCTACTACAGACAATTCTCCTTCAGCTCTGCTGCTGCCGCCACCAGGTTCCAAGCGGCTGATTCAAGAAACCTCTCCAGGTTCCAAGCAGCTGATTCAAGATGAATCTCCAGGTTCCAAGCAGCTGATTCAAGAAACCTCTCCAGGTTCCAAGCGGCTGATTCGGGAGGCCTCACCGGGTTCCAGGACGCTGATTCATGACGCCTCTCCAGGGTCCTCGCAGCTGAGTGATGTTTCTCCAGTGTTTTCGCAGTTGACTTCGGACGCCTCTCCAGGGTCCTTGCAGCTGAGTGATGTTTCTCCAGTGTTTTCGCAGTTGACTTCGGACACCTATCCAGGGTCCTCACAGTTGTTTCAAGGAGTTTCTCAAGGATTTTTGCAGCTGACTTCAGACGCCTCTCCAGGGTCCTCGCAGCTGAGTGATGTTTCTCCAGTGATTTCACAGTTGACTTCGGACGCCTCTCCAGGGTCCTCGCAGCTGAGTGATGTTGCTCCAGTGTTTTCGCAGTTGACTTTGGACGCCTCTCCAGGGTCCTCACAGTTGTTTCAAGGAGTTTCTCAAGGATTTTTGCAGCTGACTTCAGACGCCTCTCCAGGGTCCTCGCAGCTGAGTGATGTTTCTCCAGTGATTTCGCAGTTGACTTCGGACGCCTCTCCAGGGTCCTCACAGCTGTTTCAAGGAGCTTCTCAAGGATTTTCGCAGCTGACTTCGGACGCCTCTCCAGGGTCCGCGCAGCTGATTCAAGGAGTTTCTCAAGGATTTTTGTAGCTGATTAATGACGTTTTTGCAGCTTATTTCGGATGCCTCCTAAGGGTCCTCGCAGCTGACTCCGGACGCCTCTTCTCAAGGGTCCTCGCAGTTGACTCCGGACGCCTCTTCTCAAGGGTCCTCGCAGCTGACTCCGGACGCCTCTTCTCAAGGGTCCTCACAGCTGACTCCGGACGCCTCTTCTCAAGGGTCCTCGCAGCTGACTCCCGAAGCCTCTTCGCCAAGCTCCACGCAGCTGACTCCCGAAGCCTCTTCGCCAGGCTCCACGCAGCTGGTTTTTGGTCTCATGGCGCTTTAGTTCTCAAGTCGGCGCCCCTCCGATGGCGCTTTAGTTCTCAAGTCGGCACCCCCCGATGGCCCACAGGGCCCAGGACCTCCTTGTGTGTGTTTTTTTTGATAAAGGCACTCCTGGAGTAGTGCCTTTGGGGGGGCATCTATAACACTGAGCTCCTGTGTGCCACACCCCCCTCTCCATGAGCACACTGAGTCTCCAGCCAACGCCCCCTTTTCCATTGGTTCTCCTGGACTAATTACCTCCAGCTGCTCCTTATTTAAGGAGGCAGCTTTTGTACAGACTTTGGGAATTATTGGACTTTTGTTTGACGTGGTATGGGCCTTGTTTCTAGCTTTGTTCCTAGCTCTCATTTAGTCATGTTCCTAGCTCTCGTTTAGTCATGTTCCTAGCTCTCGTTTAGTGATGTTCCTAGCTCTCGTTTTGTCAAGTTTATAGCTATTGTGTTCTGCTGTCGTTATTAATAAAACCTTTGTTCATATATATATCTCTGCGTGTGTGTCCGCACCCTTTGTCTCGGTCCGTAGCCCCCGCGTGACAGTGCTTTTCTGCATTAATGCTGCCATCACAGAAGTGTAAATGACCTTTGCCAAGGGCACTGACACAGCACCACACCATGACAGACCCTAACTATGGACTTGTTGCTGATAACTGGATGGTCATTTTCGTCTTTGGTCTGGAGCACACAGCGTCCATTTCTTTTCCTAAAAAAGACCTGGAATGCTGATTCATCTGACCCAAATACACGTTTCCACTGTGTGATGGTCCATCCTAGATGCCTCCGAGCCCAGAGAAGTCGACGCCGCTTCTGGACATGGTTAACATAACGCTTCTTTTTTGCACAGTAAAGTATTAGAGGCATTTGTGCATGTAACTCTGTATTGTAGTGCTTGACAAAGGTTTGCCAAAGTAATCCCTCACTCATGTGGTTATATCAGCTATTGTTGAGTGGCAGTTCTTGATGCAGTGCCGCTGAGGGATTGAAGATCACGGGCGTTTAGCTTAAGCTTGCACCCTTGGCCTTTACGCACTGAAATTCCTCCCGATTCCTTGAATCATTTAATGATATTATGCACTGTAGAGGGAGAAATATGCAAATCCCTTCCAATCTTTCTCACACATTTTTTGACAAACTGGAGATCCTCTGGCCATCTTTGCTCATCAAAGACTCAGCCTTTCCTGGATGCTGCTTTTGTACCAAATCATGATTACAATCACCAGTTGACATCACCTGTTTGGAATCACATCATTATTTAGTTTTTTTCACCTCATTACTAGCCCTAAATTGCCCCTGTCACAACTTTTTTTGGAATGTGTTCTAGGTCTGAAATGCAGGAATGGATGTATATCAACAAATGAAATGAAGTTGAGCAGATAAAACATGAAATATCTTGGGTTCAAACTGTCTGCAATCAATTAAAAGTCAAAGTAAATGTAAGGAACACTTTTGTTCCAACTGTCCCAAACTCTGATTTGGGGTTGTGTTTATAAATTAACCTGAACTATCAGATGACAACATTTACAGCAAGTAGCCACAAAACCTCTTTAAATCTAGAAATCAAGAAATCTAGGGAATGGTTGAGATGAACACACAAACACTTGTGGATTTAATAGCTAAGGGGGCATTTACTTTTTCACATAGCGCTAGGTAGGACTGAACAGCATTTTCCTTTCAGTAAATAGATTCATCATATAAAAAGCATTTTGTGTTTACTTGGGTTATCCTGTTTTTAAATGTAGTGATGATATGAAACATATGTGTGAAATTCACAAAAATAAAAGAATTCGGGAAAAGACAACATTTTTTTCATACACAAATCTTAGTATTTAAACTTCTTGCTGCTGTTGCTCTATAGTCTGTCTCTGAAGAATGTATAGGGGAAAGTCTAAAGTATGCATCCATTGTATTAAAATAATAAGATCTAAAGCAATATGAATCATTTATCCACATAGTGCTCAATGTACAACCAGCTTCTAAGTTGTAGGTTTCCCAGGGCAAACATATTTCATCATATGTTTTATAAGTTCTCAGTGGGAGCTGTTTGCACTTCTGATGCTTGATCGTGGGATCAAGGGGTGGAGGGTTTAAATAAATGAGTAGGAAGTGGGCCATTTCTTACAAACTGCATCTGGAAATAATCACTGCTTAACCCAAAGTGTGTTGGCTTGACAGAAAACTCTAAACAGAATCAAAAGGAAGCAGCTATTTTGACTGTTAGAAGAAGCCTCGGCATTGTCTCTGTGGTTAGTAGCTCTAAACCTTAATCTCTCCTTTATCCAGCTTTCTCAGATTAACATAGGTGAGACTAACATCTGGTCCAGAGCTATTGACATAACAGTGACTTGTTACATATTTGATTAATAACATAAGTAAGAGTCATAATGCTTAAGGGATCTACAGAGCTTCAGGGGACCTTTATGTGGCAGACCCTTGAGCAAATTCTGATGCAGCTGCAGACCTTAGCAATGCCCGAGGCTGCCATATCTGCCCTGATTTCACCCCGTCTCTACTACATGCAAGCACCTTGACATTTCTGGTGAACTTTCTAGAAAAGACCACCCTAAACCCCATCTACCTGCCCCCAAAAGTTTTGACAGGAAAGTGGGCCATTGTAGGGCTTTTTGATACTTGAGCTTTAGACCTTGCATTTTCCAACCAAGTGCTTAAAAGTTGCCCATATTTTCACCCTGCTCTTTGGATGGGCCTTCACCTGGGCCACTGCTATCTGGGAAAACCACCCCAATCTGTGGTTGCATTTTCCAACCAAGTGGTCAAGAGCTGCCCATATTATCACCCTGCTTGCTAGATAGGCCTCATCTGGGCCACTGCTATCTGGGAAAATCACCCCAATCTGTGGTTGCATTTTCCAACCAAGTGGTTAAAAGTTGCCCATATTAGTACCCTGCTCTCTGGATGAGCCTTTTCATGGGCCACTGCTATCTGGGAGAACCACCCCAGCCTGTGGTTGCATTTTCCAACCAATTTGTTAAAAGTTGCCCATATTATTACCCTGCTCTCTGGATGGGCCTTCACCTGGGCCACTGCTATCTGGGAAATCCACCCCAATCTGTGGTTGCATATTCCAACCAAGTGGTCAAATGTTGCCCATATTATCACCCTGCTCTCTGGATGAGCCTTTTCCTGGGCCACTGCTAACTGGGAGAACCACCCAAACCTGTGGTTGCATTTTCCAACCAAGTGGTCGAAAGTTGCCCATATTAGTACCCTGCTCTCTGGATGGGCCTTCACCTGGGCCACTGCTATCTGGGAAAACCACCCCAATCTGTGGTTGCATTTTCCAATCAAGTGGTCAAAAGTTGCCCATATTATTACCCTGCTCTCTGGATGGGCCTTCACCTGGGCCACTGCTATCTGGGAGAACCACCCCAACCTGTGGTTGCATTTTCCAACCAAGTGGTCAAAAGTTGCCCATATTATTACCCTGCTCTCTGGATGGGCCTTCACTTGGGCCACTGCTATCTGGGAGAACCACCCCAATCTGTGGTTGCATTTTCCAATCAAGTGGTCAAAAGTTGCCCATATTATCACACTGCTCTCGATGGGCCTTTACCTGGGCCACTGCTATTTAGAAAAAACCACCCCAATCTGGGTTCTCTGGATGGGTTTACCAAAGAATTTAGGCAGACTTTTGAGTGCTCTTGGGTGGCCAGGAGACTGCCCTGCAACTCCTCCAAATTTGGCAGGGCCTGCACTCTGTGGCTGACTATCCCATTAGGTTTTGCAATCTTGCTGCCAGAAGGTGATGGGATACAGAGGCATTGATGGCTGTGTTCCATGAAGGATTTTTGGAGGGGCTTAAGGACAAATTGGCCACCAGGGACACGCCCATATCTTTAAAGCGTCTCTACGAGTTGACTATCCACTTGGATAATTGCCTCCCTGGAACAGCTTGCTATTATGTGTAAGACCAACTTGCATCAGCAAGGCCACTCTCAAAAAGAAATTAGCAAACTAACTGGATACTCAAGATGTAGTATCTTGGACAAAAAAGGACTGGAAGGCCAGAGTTTTTTTTTCTAAGGGCCAGAAGAAGTCCAGCAAGGACCTGGCTCAGTATCTGGCAGCTTCATCAGGATATTAATTTGACCCTTCTACAGTCTGAAGAAGCTTGATAAGGAATTCATAAGGTCTTTTTGGAAGGGTAGCAGCCAAGAAACCACCATGGGTATATGTCTGATAAAGGGAGAGAGCTAGCTGATATGATGGAGATGAGGAGGATTTAGACACTACATTTGCATGAGACCAAGCGGAAGGGGAGTAAGGCTAGGAGCATTGGAGTTGGTTTTAAACTGCTCTACCATGGTGTAGATGAGAGGAGAAATGGGGTGGGGGCAATCTTGAAAGAAGAGTACATCTTAAATGTAGTGGAAGAAAAAAATCCATAAGCACAAATTGATGGAGTGCAGATGAATGTCATTACTGCATATGCCCGGCAAGTGGGTTGTGAGATAGAGGCAGAGATGTTCACAAGTCACAAAATACGAGTCCGAGTCAAGTCACGAGTCTTTAGGCTCGAGTCCGAGTCAAGTCACGAGTCAATATAATATACACAAAACATATATTGGAAATGTAGCGTAGAAATAAACAAATAATATGTAAGTTCAGATAAAAACAACAACAGATTAGCAACTGTATTTTGCCGTTTTACTTAGTGCCTTTACTTTCCTAGGTACCAGTTAAAAGCTTACACTGATACGTTTTGTTTTCATTGCAAAACAACAGCGCCCGATAAAGTATGGCTCAGCGGCCAAAATCCAAAACACAGAAAAAAAAAAATCCATAACCACTGCTTACCTTAGCTTATGTTCTTCCAGATGCTATTAAATGTATAACCATGTGTTGTCCCATTAAGAATATAATCCGTTACTTTGTAAATGTGTATATAATTAAAAACCTCCAAACTTTTCCCGGTTGTGAAGTAAAACACGAAATTGTTAGACGCTGCAAACTAAATAAATACAAATAACAGCATTTCTTACTAAAAATTTATATCAGATGGTCTGATTGGCTCACTCACTCATTGGTGTACTCACTTTTGTGATACACTGTATATACAATATATATATAATTGTCACACGTAACTAATGTTAACACATGCTGACTTGTTGTCTACAAGTCTACAAGTCATTTTTGTTATGCCTGATCGGTGTATGCCCATGACTATAAAAGAAAGGAGACTTTTAGGAAACCAATTGTTTGTCATGTAAATAGCCATAAATGTTAACATGATGTTAAACCAAATAAAACAAACTCCCATTCATTCCAAATACAGCCAAATATTCAAATCACTTCCCTACAACCAACTTTAACAGATTTACCAAGTAACGCCACAGACTCCTCGGTGCCACCCACCTTTAACAGAATCTAACCATTCATTATCTAGTTAACTACACAACAGGCAATAACTTCAATCATGTCAGATGAATTCCTGTTTATTTAAAATCTGTTGGCAGGAATCATGTGCTATCAGCATATAAACGCTCCACATTTTTTTCTTTTTACTCTATTGTTTTAACACGTTTTCCCGTCTGGTATTAAAGCCATTTCTGAGATTACCTGCATAAACACCCGAGAATCCAGACCAAACAGCACTTTAACTTATCGTTCTAAGCATTCCCATTATTTACTTTTATCATGGCTCCTGCAGCAGATTTATTTCCCTCTGCTTAGTGTGATATGTTTTGTTATTCTCTCTCCTTTCTTTCTAGACTAGTGTTTGTCTGACAGAGAAGATTTCAGCATTTGAAGGTAATTAGAAAAGACTGTTGATAGTGAGGAATGTTTAAAAACAATGTTAGCAGACCCAAATGCCACTAGCTAGCCAGAGGTAGCGTTTTAAGCACTACAGCCCTCACAGCAGGGCAACTGGGTGATGTCTCAGCAACACAGCCATAGAACTAAGCACCAAACTAAGTACATTTTTTAACATTGTTATATACTATGTCAGCACTAATTATCTATGTTTGAGACAGTATGCTATTATTAGGAATAATGTTAAAGAGGTGTGTTAGCTAGAACGATGACCAAGACAGTAGTATGCTCTGGTCTCTTACCAGTTCGGAGCAGTGGTGAAACCTACAGCAGATTATTGCTGCTAAACTGCTTGATGTCTAAATGGTGCTCAGAAAATGACATTGCTTTTGATGATAAGTGGTCCACTTTTAAGGGAACTGGCCTTCTGAGGCGGGATGATGTCCACCCTTTGTGGGAGGGTGCTGCTGTCTTTACTTAAAGCATAACTGGTAGGTATTAAGGAGTTTTTTTGATTTTCTTTTCAATTTAGTGCTATCAACTGATAAGGATTTAATTGTTGGGGACTTTAATATTCATTATGAAAATCAGTGTGATCCACTTAAAATTGCATTTAAGTGACTTTAGACTTAAAACTTTTGGTATTGACAACAATATTTGTGTACCATGTTGCTATCAATTTTAGCACAGTAATACGTCTCTCGCTGCAGTTGCGTCCATTGACAGCCTACCAGAATTAATGACTGTGTCACCATCAGAGCCCAAAAAGCTTGAACAGGCAACCCAGCACCTATAATCTGTTTTCTGCACAACCTTAGATAACGTAGCACCAGGTAAAATAAAAATGATTAGGGAGAAAAAGCTAGCTCCATGGTATAATGACCAGACACTCTAAAAAAAGCAGCAAGACAATTGGAGGGCAAATGCCAGCACACTAAACTGAAAGTATAGCATGGAAAGATGCCCTAACTGATTATAAACATGATCTTGTCTTCTTTAATAAAAAATAATGGAGTATGAAAGTATTCATCATTCTTTACTGACAAAATATGACTTAAAATTAAAATTCAAAATGTGCCACCTTGTCCTATATAGCAGCAATTCACTTGGAGCTGCATGAGTGTTGACAGCGGCTTGTCCAACAATGTTATCAATCTAAATTTCTTTACTTTAGTCTCACAACTTTTAGGATTACATTTATTGTAGTCATTGTTGTGTATACTTGACTCTTTTCTAACACATTTGCTTAAAGAATTATTCCCTGCCATCAAAGAACCTGTACATAGCCTTGGATATGTACCTAAATCATTTAAATGTGCAGTTATTAAATTCCTGATTAAATAACTAAACTAAAATCTAATATTCATATGTGCTGTCTGATTATAGGCCAATTTAAAACCTTCATTTTGCCTCCAAGATTCAAGAAAAAGCAGTTTCCAAACAATTATGCTCTTATCTGCACAGAAACAGTATTGAAATATGAAATGTTTCAATCAGGATTTAGAACCAGCCATATGACTGAAACTTCATTAATTAGGGTAGCAAATGATCGATTAACGTCCCCTGATAATGGATGTGTTTGTTCCATTAGAACTTAGATCTACACCAATTACATATGTGACTGTGGGCGTTCTATCATCTGGAGACAGAAGTCAGAAGACATTGGATAAGCACTGTATAAGCAACATAAACACACTCTTCTTTTGCAAAACTGTCCAGAATCAACTTTTTCTGCATCTATGACAAAAATTAAGTGCAAGACAGAAGGCACATGCTTTGTTTGTTTTATCTGTTATGATTGCTTTTGTTTTGAATGAGTTCTTACACAACATGTTGCACTAATCTGTAACTGTCAAATGATGTGACCTCAGTGGGCACGTTTTGTGATTTTTATTTAGGTGCATGAGCATTTTATGTATATTACGTGTTTATTACAAACATCACATTTAGGGCTGGCTCGATACCACTTTTTTATGTCCGATACCGATACTGCAAATTGAGTATCTGCCGATACCGATACCAATCCGATACCGTCATTTCTCCTCTCAAACAACTAAGCAGTAATAATACATGTCTCAATGCACCATGGTTAAACTACCTATCTAAATAACATGAAAGACATATTCTAAAGGAATAAATACAGAACCTACATCACACTTATGCAAAACTGCTGTTTTTATTTTCACTTTTACACACAGAACATTTAGCAGCATTTTTGGCTTGTTTAACAGCACTGTACAAACATTTAAAATAAGATTTAAAGTGCAACTTTATCTATATTTAACAATTCTAGATCTGTCAACTTTTACGTCTACACCTTGAAGAGGCAGCGAAAAAATTCTTATTTTTTTATATAATAATTATAAACAATAAAAATGAAACAATTAAATAATAAAAATGAAAGAAATGTATCTATCTTGTCCCGGCTTGGAGATATCTCACATCCCCAACAACATTTAACCCATTTCCAAAATAAGAAATACACCGATCAGCCATAACATTAAAACCAACCCTTGTTTCTACACACACTGTTCATTTTATTAGCTCCACTACCATATAGAAGCACTTTGTAGTTCTACAATTACTGACTGTAGTCCATCTATTTTTCTGCATGCTTTGTTAGCCCCCTTTCATGCTGTTCTTCAATGGTCAGGATCCCCACAGGACCACCACAGAGCAGGTATTATTTAGGTGGTGGATCATTCTCAGCACTGCAGTGACACTGACATGGTGGTGGTGTGTTAGCGTGTGTTGTGCTGGTATGAGTGGATCAGACACAGCAGCACTGATGGAGTTTTTAAACACCTCACTGTCACTGCTGGACTGAGAATAGTCCACCAACCAAAAATATATCCAGCCAACAGCGCCCCATGGGCAGCGACCTGTGACCACTGATGAAGGTCTAGAAGATGACCAACTCAAACAGCAGCAATAGATGAGCGAAAGTCTCTGACTTTACATCTACAAGGTGGATCAACTAGGTAGGAGTGTCTAATAGAGCGGACAGTGAGTGGACATGGTATTTAAAAACTCCAGCAGCACCTAAATAATACCTGCTTTGTGGTGGTCCACTGGGGGTCCTTACCATTGAAGAACTCCAGAACTCCAGCACCACCTAAATAATACCTGCTCTGTGGTGGTCCTGTGGGGGTCCTGACCATTGAAGAACAGGGTCAAAGCAGGCTAAAACAGTATGTAGAGAAACCGATAGACTACAGTCTGTAATTGTAGAACAACAAAGTTCTTCTATATGGTAAGTGGAGCTGATAAAATGGACAGTGAGTGTTGAAACAAGGAGGTGGTTTAATGTTATGACTGATCAGTGTATATTCTATGTTAATGATGCTTTAAACTGATCCATGCTTTTATAACTTCAAGATTAGATTGCAATGCCTTTTTCACCGAACATTCTGGTACATCCATAAACATGCTTTAATTGATTCAGATGCAGCAGCTAGGGTGCTAACTAGAAATAGAATGTTTGATCATATTAGTTCTATTCTATCATCTCTTCACTTGCTGCCAATAAAATTTTGCATCAATTACAAAATACTTATATACTTAATAATACTATAAATTGCTACATGATCTGGCTCCACAGTACTTGAGATACCTTATTGAGCACTACAACCCAGCGCTCATGAGGTTCTGTGCCTCCTTCAGCAGGTAGGTAATAACCCCTCCCTCCACCACATACACGCCTGTTTGAACTTAAAGTTGAACTTGAAAAATGTATGAATTTCATTAATAACATGCAGAAGGCTAGGATGATAAATAATGTATACACATAACTAAAAATCTCTATGAACATAATTAGGCTAAACAATGCATGGAACCTTCTGGTGATTATGATAATAATATTTTGATTAATTGTTTGTTTATTAGGATCTTAATGTCATGTTTTGCACTTTGGTTACATTCATGACAGGAACGGTAGTTACTCATTACACAAGATTCATTAGTTCACACAAGGTTATATCGAAAATAGTCATGGACAATTTAGTATCTCCAATTTACCTCACTTGCATGTCTTTGGACTGTGGGAGTAAACCCACACAGACACGGAGAGAACATGCAAACTCCACACAGAAAGGACCAGGACCACTCCACCTGGGGAAGGAACCCAGGACCTTTTCGCTGTGAGGTGACAGTGCTACCCACTTAGCCACCGTGCCGCCCCTTTGATTAATTGATTTACATATGACATTATATGGATCTGAGTATAAAATAGAGAAAGCACTGTTTTTCTATTATGTTAGTAAAATAACTCACTTCTTTGTTTAATTAATAGTCGGTTGCTGAAAGCTGCTGAGATGACAGTAGACACTAGCTTTTTTACTTCTCAGTAAACCAGGTTCTTGACAAAGTCTACTGCTACAGTTACTGGCATCCCAGAAGAAAAGCAGTAAGTTGTTATTTTGTATTATCAATTGATAATTCTCTCTTATTATTCCACATTTTAAAAGTAAAGGATTGACCATCTACATAGGCTGTGTATTGTCTGTTTGTCTGCATACACAATTTTGATTGCACAATCTTGGCACAGTAACTCTTCTACAAACTCTTCTGCTTCTACAAACATTAGTGAAAGAATGGGTCGCTCTCAGGAGCTAGGTGAATTCCAGTGTGGTACCATGATAGGATGCCACCTGTGCAACAAGTCCAGTCATGAAATTTCTTCGCTACTAAATATTCCACAGTCAACTGTCAGTAGTATTATAACAAAGTGGAAGCAATTGGAAACGACAGCAACTCAGCCATGAAGTGGTAGACCATGTAAAATGACAGAGCAGGGTCAGCGGATGCTGGGGCGCATAGTGCACAGAGGTCACCAACTTTCTGCAGAGTCAATCACTACAGACCTACAAACTTCATGTGACCTTCAGATTAGCTCAAGAACAGTGCGTAGAGAGCTTCATGGAATGGGTTTCCATGGCCGAGCAGCTCCATCCAAGCCTAACATCACCAAGCACAATGCAAAGTGTTGGATGCAGTGGTGTAAAGCATGCCGTCACTGGACTCTAGAGCAGTGGAGACATGTTCTCTGGAGTGACGAATCACGCTTCTCTGTCTGGCAATCTGATGGACGAGTCTGGGTTTGGTGGTTGCCAGGAGAACGGTACTTGTCTGACTGCATTGTGCCAAGTGTAAAGTTTGTTGGAGGGGGGATTGTGGTGTGGGGTTGTTTTTCAGGAGTTGGGCTCGGCCCCTTAATTTCAGTGAAAGGAACTCCTAATGCTTCAGCATACCAAGAGATTTCGGACAATTTTATGCTCCCAACCTTGTGGAAACAGTTTGGGGATAGCCCCTTCCTGTTCCAACATGACTGCGCACTAGTGCACAAGGCAAGGTCCATAAAGGTGGAAGAACTTGACTGGCCTGCACAGAGTCCTGACCTCAACCAGATAGAACACCTTTGGGATGAATTAGAGCGGAGACTGTGAGCCAGACCTTCTCGTCCAACATCAGTGTCTGACCTTACAAATGCGCTTCTGGAAGAATGGTCAAAAATTCCCATAAACACACTAAACCTTGTGGAAAGCCTTCCCAGAAGAGTTGAAGCTGTTATAGCTGCAAAGCGTGGGCCGACATCATATTAAACCCTATGAATTTAGAATGAGATGTCACTCAAGTTCATACGTGTCTGTATGTAAAAAGGAGTATAAAAAGTCTGGTGGTACACAACTAGTGCAAATATATGGACAGGATCAAAAGACACCAACACAATGGAAAAGGTTTCTGATCGATGAAACAAACAAAAAGGCACTGGAAAAAAAATGTTTACTGGCAAGATGCTGATGTTACCATTGTGGGCAAGAACTTTGAAACCCTTGTTCACAGCTCATGGAGAACCATTACTGTGTGACTGTAATGGAAGGTTTACAAACTCCAGTGCTTTTGAAGATCTGACAGATGATCATGAGGAATTTGACACCAGGGTGCTTTTATATAAACAACATGCTGTACAGGGCATTTTCATGGAAAAGAGAAAGACTTACTGTTGCCTCGGAGAGAGAAGAATACCTGACTGCATTTACAAATCCTGGTAGCATTTTAACTGAATGATGCCAGATACAAAGTATGGGGACGCCCCTTCTAATATTTTAAGTAATGTGTTTTAGCCACAGCAATTGCTAAGAGGTGTAATAAATCAATTATATACAAGAAATGATGTTTCCAACTTTGCAGCCACAGTTTAAGAAACCCCCTTTCCTGTGTACAAAGCAAAGTCTACAGTCATGTGAAAAAGTTAGTCCTTTTTAACATAATTAAACATATGAACATGTGAGCTTCATTTGAACAGTATTGAGAGACGGAGCTTATATAACTAAACAAATAAAACTGAAAAAATTACTTTTAAACACAAGTTGTAAAATGTAATGAACAAAAATGGAAATTTATCGTTAGGAAAAAGTTAGGACACCCTATGTCCTAATAGCTGGTGTTTCCCCCTTTGGCTGAAATAACCTCAATTAGACGTTTCCTATAACCATCTACCAGTCTCTGACATTGACTGGGAGAAGGTTTTTCCCACTCCTTCATGCAGAATTTCTTTAGCTGTGTGAGGTTTGAGGGGTTTCTTGCATGCACAGCCTGTTTCAAATCACCCCACAGCATCTCTATAGGATTAAGATCCGGGCTTTGACTTGGCCATTCCAGAACTCTCCATTTCTTTCTTTTGATCCATTCCTTGGTGGATTTACTGGAATGTTTAGGGCCGTTGTCATGCTGCATGGTCCACTTCTGCTTCAGTTTTTGGACAGATGGTCTTACATTTTCCTCAAGCACCCTTTGATACAGTGAAGAATTCATCGTGGATTCTATAATGGAGAGCTTGCCAGTCCCTGCTGCTACAAAGCAGCCCCAAACCATGACATGTCCACCCCCATGCTTCACAGCTGGTATGAGGTTCTTGTACTCAAATGCTGTGTTTGGTTTGCACCAAACATGTCTTCTGTTACTGTGCCCAAATAATTAAACTTTGCATTCATCTGTCCAAAGAACATTGTTCCAGAAGTCCTGGTCTTTGTCTAGGTGTTCTCTGGTAAACTTTAGTCTTGCCCTGATGTTTGGCAGCAAGGGTTTCCTCCTTGCTCACCTCCCATGAAAATCAAACTTGTGCAGTCTCTTTCTGATGGTAGATGCACGTACCTTGACATCAACTGTGGCAAGAGCTACCTGTAGGTCCTGTGATGACATTGTAGAATGATTGGAGGATTCTTTACGCATCTTGCAGTCTGCTTTTGGGCTGAACTTGCTAGGACGGCCTGACCTGGCTATGTTGGCAGTTGTTTTAAATGTTCTCCACTTGTAAATGATTTTTCGGACAGTGGAATGGCTGATTTCTAATTGTTTTGAGATCTTTTTAAATCCCTTCCCAGACTCATATGCATCTATAACCTTTTTTCTGAAGGCCTCAGAGAGCTCTTTAGATGGTGATACCACTCACTTTAACAATCAAGAGCAAACCAAACTAATGTCTGAGGTTTAAATAAAACTCCAATGTCCTGTAACGATTGTCTAATCATTGCAGCTGATGTGGTGCACCGGATTCTAATTTTAGACATTTTAAGTAGTAATAAATGTGGGGGTGTCCTAACTTTTTCCTCACAATAAAGTTCCGTTTTTGTTCATTACATTTTACAACTTGTATTTTTTTGTTTAGTTATATAAGCTCCATCTCTCAATACTGTTCAAATAAAGCTCAAATGTTCATATGTTTAAATATGTTCAAAAAGACAAAGGTTTTAATGGGGTGTCCTAACTTTTTCTCATGATTGTATAAATACATAAAGAAAATCCTGGTTTATAGGAAACTCCAGTGGCCTGTACAAAGCCCTGACCTCAGCCACACTGACCAGCTTTGGAATGAACTTAAACATTATTTCATGCTTTCTTGACCAACATTAGTGCCCAATTCAAATGCTCTTTTGACTGAATGGGCACAAATTTCCACAAACATTCTTGTGAGAAGCCTTCTTAGAAGAGTAGCTGAAAAGATCACATGTTTTCAAAGTTAAAAAACAAAAACCTTCCAGGTATTATTTAAAAGCTAATTGTCTGTGAACTGCCATCTTCAGGTCTCTCCACAGATATTTGTGGTGTAAGTCCAAGATTTTGCAGGGCCACTTAAGGACATTTAGACACATACCCTGAAGTCACTACTGTGTCAGTTTAGCAGTATGGTTTGAATCATTGACATGTTGAAAGATTACTTGTATTTGCCAGTTGATGTGCAATGTCTGTCTGCACTGTCTGTCTCTATGTCAGTTTTTTCCAGTAAGAGTGTCTGCTGTTCTGCCCAAATGGTTCCATTTAAGTCTCACAAGACCAGATAATCGTTTTGCTTATGATTTTAATCCTTTACATGCCATTTAGCAAACTGATAGAAAGCTGCCTTTTACTCAACAGCGTGGGTGGTTTGTTCCTTAGGGCGATCGGGCGACGCACCACCAAAGGGCGAAAGGGAAGAAATTTTTCTATCACATTCAACCAGTGTTAAACTAGCTGTGACTGTTCTGGACAGTCTGTCTTGCCTCTGAATATTGTAGTCCAATCAGCGTCGAATTGTGCTCCGCACAGTACCGCCTTTTTTGGGCGATTTCAGTCTGATTAAAAATCGCCCGGATTGCTCTCATAGACTCTCATATTAAGGCACTTTTTTCGAACCTAAGGCAATACAATCTGTATGGGTTCCGGGAGGGCTAGCACTTACGTGCTTGCGTCACACGTAACCTGGTGTAGCGATAATTGGAGCAGCTAGCGATCTCATCAACATGACTACCATTACCTCAGTTCAATACAAGTAAGTAATGTAATTTTTAATTTGTGAATTATTGTATCTCCCCAATTGTTTAATTGTACTTCTTTATTCATTGCACATCAGCCCCGATGCCAATCTTTATTCTCGATCTGCTGCACCTAAAATAAATGCTATCTGATGAAGACTGAATTAAATTGTTAGTGTGAAGGCTTTACTTCATTTTATGATCAATGGTAAAGCTGGTCTCTCTCCATGTTCAAAGTTACTTGTGAGGGCAAACTGATAGATGACTTAAGATGTTAATTATTTAAGCTTTAATTTACCCATTGAACGGGTCACCTTGGCCATCATCGCAACAATTGCCCCCTCCTGAGAGATTTGGCAGGAGCCGCCACTGCTTAACAGTAGCTTCTGTTCTGCCACTCTGTCATAAAGGCCTGAGTTATGAAGTGCTGCAGAGATGGTTGTCTGTGCTACAGGTTCTCCCTTCTGTTCACAGACATTTTGGACCTTATTAAAGTTGGGTTTTTTCATATAAGTCCCTGGTACGTTTGTGCTAAGCTTCTTCTATTAAAAATAGCAAATCAAATCCACAACACAATAAGGTGTGCAAAACGCCAAGAGGACTAAATACCTCCTGAACCCACAGTATATTATCTTTTTGTGTTCAATACAAGTTCATTATAGAAAATGACAAATTAAAATATAACATTAAATGCATTTTAGTAGACCTAATTTTAAAATATACAACTACTAAATGCCAGAGATAAACAAAAATTATTTTAGCTGGCAACAGTGTTGTGAATTGATTTCTAAGTTGTAGCCTAGCGGTTTAGGTACTGGATTAGTAATCGAAAGGTTGCTGGTTCAAGCCCCACCACTGCCAGGTTGCCACTGTTGGGTCCTTGAACAAGGCCCTTAACCCTCAATTGCTTAGACAATATATACTGTCACAGCAATGTGAATCGCTTTGGATAAAAGTGTCTGCTAAATGCTGAAAATGTAAATGTAACATATTAAAAACATATTTATTTATTTCTTAGGGTTTTAACACCATGTTTTACATGGTTACATGTTTTACTTTGGTTACATTCATGACTCAGATTCATCAGTTCACAAGTTTAATGCCAAACAGTCATGGACAATTTTGTATCTCCAGTTAACCTGACTGCATGTTTTTGGACTGTGGGAGGAAACCGGAGCTCCCGGTGGAAACCCAGACATGGGGAAAACATGCAAACTCTTCACAGAAAGGACCTGGACTGGACCCAGGACTTTCCTACTGTGAGGTGACAGTGCTACCCACTGAGCCACCGTGCCGCCCTTGAAAACATATAAACAGATTTAACTCTACTTTTAACACTTCTTTACTAAAGAAAATGCACAGTAAAACAACACACATAACAATATTTTAATCTAAAGTTTAATTACACTGCTAAATCTAAAATGTAGTTACACTTTCCTGATAACATAAATGTTACCTTATTTATGTTACATGTATAAATAAATGTAGTCATGTTTTATTTTTTTTCATGTGCTTAGAAGAACAAGAACAAGGTCTCTGTTTTCTCAGACCTCCCTTATAGGAAAGAGATTCGGTAAAGGCCTGTAATGCTAGCTCATGGTGGTTGATTGCAGTGGAGCTGCTTAGACCGGAAATTCAATTATCTTTTGGTTTAGAGTCTCCTGGTAGTCATTTGCAAATTAAAATATTAGACAAGTTATGGCAGCAGGCACATGTTTAATATACACCCGCATTAACATTAAGCAAGAGATATGAGATTTAGATTTTACATTTACATTTACATTTTTAGCATTTAGCAGACGCTCTTATCCAGAGCGACTTACAGAAGTGCTTCTATAGTGAACATTTCATTTCTCAAGTTTAGGAAAACAACAGTCAAAGAACACAAATCTGCTAAAACCTGTTAGAACCAAAGTGCTGCTTTTTTTTTTTACATGAAGCATTTCCATGGGAAAAAACTGTGAGAAACAGTCTCAGTTTAAAACGTTTCCTTTAAAATGTTTCCTGTAAATGAAAGTAAAAGCCACATAAAATGTGGAAAGTCCATGGAATATTTCAGCAAGAAAATGCCAGGCCTCTGCACATGATACAACCGTGTGGCTTTGTAGAAACCAAGTGGGTGTGCTTGACTGTTTTGTCTGCAATCCAGATCTGTCTCCTATTAAAAATCTAAAGCGCATTATTTAGAGTAGAATAATGGTTTAAAAATGAGCAGTGGTTTAAAATATGGTGCTTGTTTCACTCCAGTGGCAATCCTGGTTAACCAATCAATGATGGTGTGCTTGGTCCCTGGTCAAGAAGCGGAACCAAATTTAGCACAGGTACTTGAGTACAGTACAAGTCACTTGGCAGTGGCAACAACCAGTAAATGTGGGATCAAGGATTTTAAAGCAAACTGTATTACAGGCACCATGCAGTGGAAAAGAATTATTATTCTCTCAAACTATTAGTTTGGGTGGCTACTAATAAAGCATTTTTTCCCAATGAATTTAAAGGGTTAGTTCCCAAACTCTTAAAAATAAAAAAATATAGGAAAGATGAGTTTACTTGTTGTCTTGTAGGCATCAAATTTGTTTACATTTACAAAATACAATTAAGTTGGTCAGTGGAAACATTAACATTTAGCAGTCGCTTTTATCCAAAGCAACTTACAGTCTAAGCAATTGAGGGTTAAGGGCCTTGCTCAAGGACCCAACAGTGGTAACCTGACAGTGGTGGGGTTTGAACCAATGACCTTCTGCTTACTAGTCCAGTACCTTAACTGCTAGGCTACAACTGCCCTGTATTAAAAATTGTTGTCTTTGTACTTTTAGCAGTTAGGGTTAGAGGAAAGTGAGAAAACATGGTATCCATATCCCATCATTTATGGAAATGATATTTGTTATATTTTATAGTAAACAGAGAATGTTTTACTGGTGAAGTACATAATGTGGGTGGTGCACAGCACTAGGCTTCTCTGGACATGTGTTTCAATTGCTCTCCCTGGATCTCCTCTCGGGACACCCCACCCCTGGATGTCAATGAGTGTATAAATGAGCGTGTGAGTGATGCCCTGTATTAGTCTTGCAGTATGTCCAGGGTGTATTTCTCAGCCACTTTTTTACTGTCATGCATCCAAGTTTTCCACTACAGTTTACAAAATTGTGGTTTTGTTCATGTGCACTCAATGAGTCTTGAGATAGACAGCTGCCCAGTTCATGTTGTATTGTCCTGTATTTTCAAACAAAAGCTCCAGATCTGTGAAATTGTTCGTGAAACTAAATGACCGAATAAGAAATGACATAAACAAACATGGCTATTGTTTAGCCATACAGCCTAATTTTAAATAAGGTTAACATGATTTACATAAATGAGTAATACATACTGTTCAGACTTACTGTACTATAATATAATGCAACATCAGTGGATTAATTATGGAAACATAAAAATAGTTCCTTTGTGTTTTACACTTTTAGCAAACTCACAGTTACTTGCTTGATGCTTACAGACCTACAATTACTCTTTCACAATGCTACAACAATCTCCTCTACCTTGCCAACTTTTCTTCCTTTCTTCTATTAAGTTCTTTGGCACTGCATACAGTGTATATGTGGTTGCCAAAGACCTTGGACAAGAAAAGGCATTACATTACTGTCCTCTTCTTGCATTTTACACTTTCTGTTTTTCCAGGAAGAATTTAATGTCAAAAGGAAGAACAGAGCATCTTTTTAGGTCTACTTCTGTTTGCACATAGTATAAGGAATAATTATAGATTCTATTGTGCTTTCAGTGCCACATTTAGTCCTTTCAAAATCAAGTTCTTTAAAAAACACACAAAAACCCCAAGAGGAGGCCTGTGAAACATATCAAATTGTTTGGTCAATAAAGGAAACATTTTTTCAGAACAATAACTTACATTGAAGAGACTTTCAAAAAGTATAAGAGGTACAAAGATTGGCCTCTTGTCAACAAATGCATAAAAAAAGTGGAATGGATTTGCAAATTTCTCCCTCTACAGTGTATAATATCATTTAACAATTCAAGGATTCTGGAGGAATTTCAGTGTGTAAAAGGCAAGGGGGCAAACCTAAGCTGAACACTCATGATCTCCAATCCCTTGGCACTTCATCAAGAACTGTCATTCATCAATAGCTGATATAACCACATGGGCAAGGGATTACTTTGTCAAACCTTTGTCATGCACTACTAAATGGAGTTTAGCATTAGTTACAAATGCCACTTAAAACTTTACTGTGCAAAAAAAGCCTTTTGTTAACCAGGTGCAGAAGTGGTATCACGTTCTCTAGGCTCTGAGGCATCTGGGATGGACCATCACACAGTGCGAACGTGTATTGTGATTAGATGAATCAGTATTCCAGATCTTTTTTTGGATAAAATGGACAAGGTGTGCTCCAGACTAAGGATGAAAAGGACCATCCAGACTGAGCAACATACACTGATCAGCCATAACATTAAAACCACCTCATTGTTTCTACACTCACTGTCCATTTTATCAGCTTCACTTACCATATAGGAGCACTTTGTTGTTTCTCTGCATGCTTTTTAGCCTGCTTTCATGCTGTTCTAAAATGGTCAGGACTCTCCCAGGACCACTGCAGAGTAGGTATTATTTGGGTGGTGGATCATTCTCAACACTGCAGTGACAATGACATGGTGGTGGTGTGTTAGTGTGTGTTGTGCTGGTATGAGTGAATAAGACACAGCAATGCTGATGGAGTTTTTAAACACCTCACTGTCGCTGCTGGACTGAAAATAATCAATCAACCAAAAATATCCTGTGGGCAGCGTCCTGTGACCACTGATGAAGGTCTAGAACAGAGGTCACTAACAGGCGGACCGCGGTCCGGATCCGGACCCAGAAGCTGTCCCATACGGACCCGGACCTACAGCCAAAACAGAAAGTTATGATTTGAAACCTGACGGAGCGCATCTATTTTAACGGGCTCAGCTTTTGTAGTCTTTACGGTAGCGGTTTAGTGGATGAGAAAACGCACAGACCAATCACGTGACACCACTCAGCCAATCAAGTCTGTGCATTCCAGCCGGTAAACACTGCGACTCTACAGTGCAGACAGATGAGAGAGTTAGAGGCGAGTTACATGTAAAAAGACGGTGGAAAGAAAAAGAAAGATAGCGAATGTAGAAAAAACGAAGGGAGAGATACAGACGACTGTGCAGGAGAAAGTTGAGAAAAAGACGAGTGAGACAGGAGACAAATGGCGCTCTCCAAAAAAGAAACGTGTACAGCGAAAATACAGCATTTAATCCGTGATGGAGAGACTAATTTCTGTTCTTACTTCCCACTGGAGCACAATTTATTTTTATTTTCTCTTAATTTGATAAGAGAAAGGTTTGATAAGGTGGGGCGGTCCGGGTCCTCTCTGTGTGGAGTTTGCATGTTCTCCCCGTGTCCGCGTGGGTTTCCTTCGGTGCTCCGGTTTCCTCCCACAGTACAAAGACGTGCAAGTGAGGTGAATTGGAGACACTGAATTGTCCATGACTGTGTTCAATATAAACTTGTGACCTGATGAGTCTTGTGTAATGAGTAACTACCGTTCCTGTCATGATGTAACCAAAGTGTAAAACATGACGTTAAAATCCTAATAAATAAACAGACATCTGATTTGACAGTCAGTTATAGATTACATGCAGATGTTGATACAACTACTAGGCTACTTATATATAATATATATCAATATATATGTTATATATATATATATGTTATAATATATATATATATAGCAGTGATAGCTCAGTGGTTAATGTACTGGACTATTAAACAGAATAGTTCAAGCCCCGCCACCACCAAGTTGCCACTGTTGGGTCCCTGAGCAAGGTCCTTAACCCTCAGTTGCTCATCGTGTTCAGCTCATTGTGTAAGTCGCTTTGGATAAAAGCGTCTGCTGAAAATGTAAATATATATATATATATAACATTCCGGACCTTTGCTTCAAGAAATTTTCTCTAACTGGACCTCTTTAAATTTTTGTTGAATACCCCTGATGTAGACAAATACTTTATTTATCAGATGTGATCATATGACCTGCAATCATGAGTTAAACCACATATTGTAAAACTATGTTCTCAGTCACAACAGCTTGAGATTTGCCTGACTACAGAAAGCTATATCAAATCTCTGAAAGGTTAATTAAGTTGCACCAATTTGAGAATATCACCACTACACACACTCCATAATCTGTCACCATAAATCAGTTTGTGCAGTGGGAATGGGTCTTTGGGGCCTAAGTGGTCTAAGGAATGAACTGATAAGTTGAGTGGAGGCATTCTTAGTGGTGCGGTAAATGAGAGCTAGTCCTAATCTGTCAGCGTATCTGTCATATTTTACCAGTACATATGACAGAGAAGGGTCCTTACAGAGAAGGACGCTGGTAACACCTCTGCTTTTAACCCAGGCCAGATGCACAGGGCAATCAGAGTTGAAGAGAAAATTCTGGTGAAAAGAGGGTTAGAAATTTACAATATTTATTCCACAGTGCATTCTACAGGAAATCAGGAAACATCTAAGAACTTGACAAGAGTTTTCCTTTCAGACATTTCACAAGTACGAGACTAACAGCCGTTCAAAGATAAGCAGTAATCATAATATACTTTTCTGTTTGTCAATTCACCATTCAAGTCTCACAAAATATATTGGGCTGCCTTTCTGAGATCTATTTCTGGATGGTAACCAGCCATCTGAAACTCAATCTGGACAAAGTCTACTACTCCTCTACACCAGGCCTCCCAGTGACCATAGATTTCATTACAGCCCCTCTGGCCCACACATTTAGTTATTTTGACATGATTATGGATGACAGGCTTAACTTCTCTGACTGCATTATGTCATCCATCAGAATCTGCAAATTTCCCTTGCCTGACATCAGATGACCTTTTTCTGAATACAGTAACTTTATAGATTCTGATACAAACTCTGTATACACTACTCAGATTACTCCAACTCTAAAAATACTGCTACCTAGGAATTTCCTTTTCATAATCTAGTTTTTTCTGCAGCTACAATTACTGAAACTCAAAACTCTTATTATTTTAAAATCATAATCAAGGACTAAACACTTGCAAACAGCTTCAGGTTTAGGCTGCCTGGAATTCATTCCTAGAAATTGAGCATGTCTGCAAGAACAGATCTTGCTGCTTTACTCACTGTCCATTTTATCAGCTCCACTTACCACATAGAATCACTTTGCAGTTCTACAATTACTGACTGTAGTCTATCTGTTTCTCTGCATACTGTTTTAACCTGCTTTTAGCCTGTTCTTCAATGGTCAGAACCCCCACATGACCACCACAGAGCAGGTATTATTTAGGTGGTGGACCATTCTCAGCACTGCAGTGACGCTGACATGGTGGTGGTGTGTTAGTGTGTGTTGTGCTGGTATGAGTTGATCAGACACAGCAATGCTGCTGGAGATTTTAAATACCAAGTCAGAGACGATCGCTCAACTATTGCTGCTATTTGAGTTGGTCATCTTCTAGACCAGGGGTATTCAACAAAAATTTAAAGAGGTCCAGTTAGAGAAAATTTCTTGAAGCAAAGGTCCGGAATGTTATATATATATATATTTACATTTTCAGCAGACGCTTTTATCCAAAGCGACTTACACAATGAGCTGAACACGATGAGCAACTGAGGGTTAAGGACCTTGCTCAGGGACCCAACAGTGGCAACTTGGTGGTGGCGGGGCTTGAACTATTCTGTTTAATAGTCCAGTACATTAACCACTGAGCTATCACTGCTATATATATATATATTATAACATATATATATATATAACATATATATTGATATATATTATATATAAGTAGCCTAGTAGTTGTATCAACATCTGCATGTAATCTATAACTGACTGTCAAATCAGATGTCTGTTTATTTATTAGGATTTTAACGTCATGTTTTACACTTTGGTTACATCATGACAGGAACGGTAGTTACTCATTACACAAGACTCATCAGGTCACAAGTTTATATTGAACACAGTCATGGACAATTCAGTGTCTCCAATTCACCTCACTTGCACGTCTTTGTACTGTGGGAGGAAACCGGAGCACCGAAGGAAACCCACGCGGACACGGGGAGAACATGCAAACTCCACACAGAGAGGACCCGGACCGCCCCACCTTATCAAACCTTTCTCTTATCAAATTAAGAGAAAATAAAAATAAATTGTGCTCCAGTGGGAAGTAAGAACAGAAATGAGTCTCTCCATCACGGATTAAATGCTGTATTTTCGCTGTACACGTTTCTTTTTTGGAGAGCGCCATTTGTCTCCTGTCTCACTCGTCTTTTTCTCAACTTTCTCCTGCACAGTCGTCTGTATCTCTCCCTTCGTTTTTTCTACATTCGCTATCTTTCTTTTTCTTTCCACCGTCTTTTTACATGTAACTCGCCTCTAACTCTCTCATCTGTCTGCACTGTAGAGTCGCAGTGTTTACCGGCTGGAATGCACAGACTTGATTGGCTGAGTGGTGTCACGTGATTGGTCTGTGCGTTTTCTCATCCACTAAACCGCTACCGTAAAGACTACAAAAGCTGAGCCCGTTAAAATAGATGCGCTCCGTCAGGTTTCAAATCATAACTTTCTGTTTTGGCTGTAGGTCCGGGTCCGTATGGGACAGCTTCTGGGTCCGGATCCGGACCGCGGTCCGCCTGTTAGTGACCTCTGGTCTACATTGTAAACATTTTCTTAACCTTATTTTGCTATGTCATGCAACAACTGTGTAATTATACAATAAATTACTTCTGTCTTTAAACAGTGTTTAGAAGAACACTAAAAAAAACCTCAACAAAAATAAATGACTTCTAATGTTTTGTTAATTGTGCTTGAACTGTGCTTCAGTTCCCACAAATGTAGCAAATATTATGAAATCTTATTAAATATCTTGTTTAAAGCCTAATAAAGAAAAGCTGGATTATTTCAACTCAAGAAAAAATTAGATCATATTACTTTTGAAAGCTTTCATTTAGTTGTTGCATTATATGAAAACTTAAATACATTTTGTAGTCAGTGATTGATCCAGTGCAATAGACCCAAATGCAAATGGAACAAGCAACCCTATTTACAAACCGTTTTTGTAAAATGCAATAAAACAAGAATCTGTAAATCTATTGAACCATTATTTAACTGACAAGAAAAAAAATCCTGATGTTTTAGTGACCACCTTAATTGTATTTTTTTCATGTCTGCAACACACTCAAAACAGTTGGGACAGAGGCATGTTTTGTTTTATGATGTGTTACATCATCTTCCATTTACATTTTCTGCATTTAGCAGACACTTTTATCCAAAGCGACTTACAGTTATCACTGAATGCAATTCGGAAATTGAGGGTTGAGTGCTTTGCTTTGCAGTGGCAGCTTGGCAGTGATGGGCCTTGAAGCGACCTTTGAAATTACTAGTCTAGTACCTTAACCGTTGAGTTACCACTGCCCTAGTACATCTTTCTTATAAATTACACTTTTTAATTGTTTGGGAACTACATTTTTGCCAATTCTTGTAACATACAAAACTTAAGCTGCCATACATTATTAGTAGGAGAAAGATATGGACTGCAGGCAGGCCAGTTAAGCACATGCAGTCTCTGTGCAGTTGTAGCATGTTCATTAAGTCACCCATGCAGTAGGCATTGATGCATCACCATATCATGGCAGATAATCCCCATATCATGTTTATCTTACCCCAGCACACATTTTTGTTTTGTTTTAGTCCATCCAAAATGAGTTTGGGCCCAGATAAATTGGCAGCATTTCTGCATAAAATTGGCTTTCTCTTTGTGTAATAGGTTTCAGGTTGCATTTCCTGTTGGAGTGGTAGACTGTGTTAAATTACAGGGTTTTTTTTTCAAAGTACTCGTGAGCCCAAACGCCTGTATTTATAACAGTAGCATAATAGTTTCTCATGACTGAGACCAAACTCTAAATTTAGGTACAAACTCCAAACAAAGGTTCAAGAGAAATGGGGTTTGTGTGTTTATTAAATATAATATAATATATAATATTAGTGGGTATTAGGTCAGTGCTTTGTGCAGACCACTCAGATTCCTCCTCATCAAACACAAGCATGGCTTGCTTGTGCAGAAGCACAGTTGTGTTGGAACAGAGAAGTTGTAATTAATTTTATATAATATATATTTTTAGACCTGTTAGCAATTGTGGCTGAAACAGCTAAAGTCAGTAATTAGCACAGTTGTTAAAATTTAGTGTCCATACCACACAGTCTAAATAAAACCATATAGTAAATTGCTATAGGCCAATATAAGCAAGGTAGTATACAAATTGAGGGTTTTTAAACTAATCTCAGGGGTGCTATTGGCCAGCTGGGCATCTACACAGACATGAATGGCTATGCCTGGGATGGAAAAAGGGGAGGGGCATTTAGTTTGTCAGCATTCTATTTTAACTACAAATCCATAAATTCACTCATTTTAATTAGATGATGTTCTGAAAGATATTGTAGTTTATCTAGCTTTAGAATGAAAAACTCTGGGGTTCAGGGTTCATTCATTCTTGCCTGTTTAACCATCACTTTATCTTATTAGGGTCGCTGTGGTTCCAGGCAGGAAACACACAAACACACACACACACACACACACACACACACACACACACTTATACCTAGGGAAACTTTAGTATCTCCAATTAACCTGAGTGCATGTATTTGGACTGTGGGAGAAAATTGGAGCACCCAGAGAAAACCTACACAAACACAGAGAGAACATGCAAACTTCACACAGAAAGGACCTGGACTGCTCCACCTGGGAATTCTTCCCAGGACCTTCTTGCTGTGCCGCCTTTAGTTTCTATAGTGATTGTCAAATTCATTTACATGTACATTTTCTGCATTGAGCAGACGCCTTCATCCAAAGCGACTTACATTACAGTTACAGTATACAGTCTGAGCAATTGAGTGTTAAGGGCCTTGCTCAGGGGCCCAACAGCAGCAAGTTGGCAGTGGTGGGGCTTGAACCAGTGACCTTCTGATTACTAGTCCAGTACTTTAACCACTAGACTACGGCCTCCCTATTCATTAGAAAAAAAAAAAAATTAGCAATTGTAATTATTAATAAAACTGCATATGCTGTAAGTGTAATGCTTCAGCATTAAATTGGTATTAAGAAATACCAATAACTTTCTGGTATTAAAAAAGGCCAAACATAACTATTCCCCCTTAACTTTAGGGGTAGCCAAGGATTATTTCCCCTTTGGTATATCTAATTAGGTGGGTATATACATTTAAATTATTTGATTCCTACAAACACACATTGCATGCATACACAACCAGACAGAAGTGGTATTATATTTCCAGTTGATAGCTTCTTTAACAGATTTTCTATTAGCAAAGTAATTAACTAGCCTTCACTCCCTTTTATACTCCTCTGTCAGAGCTCAAGGATTGTATAAGCAAATCCTCTAAGTGTGGTGATTCCATAATTTGTGCCAGGACTTGTATTTTCTTGTATAAAGTATATTTTTAAGGACTCTTTCATAAAACCATCTACACCGATCAGCCATAACAGTGTCTGATCCACTCATACCAGCACAACACACACTAACACACCACCACCATGTCATTGTCACTGCAGAGCTGAGAATGATCCACCACCCAAATAATACCTGCTCTGTGGTGGTCCTGTGGGGGTCCTGATCATTGAAGTTACAGCATGAAAGAGGGCTAACAAAGCATGCAGAGAAACAGATGGACTACAGTCAGTATTTGTAGAACTACAAAGTGCTTCTATGTGGTAAGTGAAGCTGACAAAATGAACAGTGAGTGTAGAAACCAGGAGGTGGTTTTAATGTCATGGCTGATCAGTGTACATCTGTATTAATACATCAAATTTGCCTTCTTAAAATTAGAGGTACAATAACTTACCCCCTTTAAATATGTGGAAAAACCTTTGGTGAATCCTGTATCTTCAGTATGTAGGATTAATGCATATGTGGGGACCAGACCTCCCCCCCCCTTCACATGCTCATCTGTTCATTGTTTTCTGAACCTGTATGCATATGTGCATGTGTGTACGTACTACATTTTTACAGCAGGCTGAATTCCAGTTATTATTTTGTGGCTGTCCCCTCAAACACATAAATCCCATTTTCAAAACATCTCTCAACCTGGACTCTTTGAAACTTGTTTCCTGAGGTCCCATAAGCACCTGCCAACAAGTCACGTAACACATGGCTTAGTGCTTCATGCAGATCTGACTCAGCAGGGAAAAAGAGCATTGAAAACCAAAACATAGTAATAATAATAATTAATGGGGGAATTACAACCCCAAATCAGAAAAAGTTGGGACAGTATGGAAATTGTAAATAAAATAAAAATGCTGTGTTTATTACATTTACTTTGACTTTTATTTGAAGTTTTTTTTGAAGTGTTTATTTGCAGACAGTTTAAACCCAAGATATTTCATGTTTCATCTGCTCAACTTCATTTCATTTGTTAATATACCTCCATTCCTGCATTTCAGTCCTGCAACACATTCCAAAAAAAGTTAGGACGTGGGCAGTTTAGGGCTAGTAATGAGGTGAAAATAATGATATGATTCCAAACAGGTGATGTCAACAGGTGATTGTAATCATGGTTTGGTACAAAAGCAGCATCCAGGAAAGGCGGAGTCTTTAATGAGCAAAGATAGACAGAGGATCTCCAGTTTATCAACAAATGTGTGAGAAAATGATTGAAATGTTTAAAAACAATGTACCTTAAAGAAAGATTGGAAGGGATTTGCATATTTCTCCCTCTACAGTGCATGATATCATTAAACCATTCAAGGAATCGGGAGGAATTTCAGTGCGTAAAGGCCAAGGGCGCAAGCAAGGGATTACTTTGGCAAACCTTTGTCAAGCACTACAATACAGACAGACATCCCAAGTCTCCTGGAAGTTCCGGAAGTCTCCCGCATATACATAGCGGCTCCCTGATGCCCGCAAGTCAGATAAAATCTCCCGGAATCTAGAACAAGCGACCAAGAGCGACACACACGCGCACGCAGGCGACACAGACTTTTTTCCCCAATCGCGTATTAAATCCGTTATTTGATATACAATCTAGCGCACTGTGTAGGGAACATAAATCAATTGTCTAATATACTGTCTAGTGCACAATGTAGGGAACATAAATCCGTTATCTGATATTCAATTTAGTGCACTATGTAGGGAACATAAACCAATTGTCTAATTCACTATCTAGTGCACTATGTAGGGAACATAAATCCGTTGTCTGATATACAATTTAGTGCACTATGTAGGGAACCTAAATCTGTTAACTAATACGCTACCTAAAGCATTATGTAAGAAACATAAGTCTATTATCTAGTACACTATCTATTGCACTATGTACTACACATTAATGTGTTTGTGACGCGAACAGTTAGCTTAGTAGCTTAGTTAGCAGCTCCTAAAAGTTTTGTTATCACCCATATCCTTTGGTGTGTGCGAGAGGTATTTTAGTTTTTTTTTTTTTTTGGGGGGGGCTTGGGGGGTCCGGGTCCGGGGGTACCTACCTGAAATGAGTTTTTGCAACTTGGGATGTCTGTACAGAGTTACATGCACAAATGCCACTTAACACTTTACTGTGCAAAAAAAGAAGCCTTATGTTAAACATGTTCAGAAGCAACGTCGACTTCTCTGTGCTCTGAAGTATCTAGGATGGACCATCACACAGTGGAAACGTGCATTGTGGTCAGATGAATCAGCATTCCAGGTCTTTTTTGGAAAAAATAGATGCTGTGTGCTCCGGACCTAAGACGAAAAGGACCATCCAGACGGTTATCAGCAACAGGTCAAGCCAGGGTCTGTCATGGTATGGGACTGTGTCAGTGCCCTTGGCAAAGGTCATTTATACTTCTGTGATGGCAGCAGAAAAATACATTTAGGTCTTAGAGCAACATATGCTGCCTTCAAGACGTCATCTTTTCCAGGGGCGTTCATGCATTTTTCAACAAGACAATGCAAAACCACATGCTGCACACATTACAAAGACATGGCTGCATAAGAAGAGGGTACGGGTACTGGACTGGCCTGCCTGCAGTCCTGACCTGTCCCCAATAGAGAATGTGTAGAGAATTTTAAAAACGCATGCAACAACGACGACCCTGTACTGTTGCACATCTTAAGACGTGTTTGCAGAATGGAACACTAAATCACTTGGTATCCTCGGTGCCAAAATGTCTTTTAAGTGTGGTGAAAAGGAATGGCAACATTACAAAAAAAAAAAAATCCTAAATGCTTTACTGTCCCAACTTTTTTTGGAATGTGTTGAAGGCCTGAAATGCAGGAATGGATGTTCATTAATAAATTAAATTATGTTGAGCAGATAAAACATGAAATATCTCAGGTTCATCCTGTCTGCAATCAAATAAAAGTAAATGTAAGAAACTTTTTTTTTTTATTATTATTTGCATTTTCCATGCTGTCCCAACTTTTTCTGATTTGGGGTTGTAGATACATAGTGGGTTATTAAGATATATAATGTAAAGATGGTAAATTATACAGATTAAAAGAGTTCATGCTTAAAGTTTTAGTATTTTTTGCTTTACTGTATCTGCACATACTTAAAAACAGTATGATGTCACATGGTGACATGCAGTGCTTGATATAACCTCTCCTTATATGATGGCAAATGCCATTCCAATACCTTTTTTCTTTAGTCATTCAATTATTTGAAGATGGTGTACTTGGGATTGTTGTCTTGTTGCCTAACCCAATTTTAGACCAGCTTAAGATGTTGGACATATTTGTTGATGGATCTGTGGGTCTCACGTTTGTCTAAAGAATATTCTGGTATCAATATTGTATCCTGTAGCTGCAAAACAAGACTAAATCATCATCCATACACCATTGTTCTTGATGGTATGTATTATGTTTTTGTGGTAATAAAACATGAAATATCTTGGCTTAATACTGTCTGCAGTGAAAGTTTTTTGCATAATTACCAAACTCTTCACATACATTTTGGTCTAATTAGCACAAAGAATATTGTTTTAAAGCTTTTATTGTTGTAATTATCATCACCTTCTCAGTTTATCCATTTCAGGGTCGCATGGCAATAGGGTAAGCAAAGAAGCCCAGATGCTTCTGTAAGCCTTTTCCAGTAAATCGTCACTATATGTTTGTACCTACCCCCCCCCCCCCCCCCCTTACCTGAGTATACAAAACATACGGTCTCAAATTAGACATGACCACAAAGACCATAACTGACCGTTGACCGAAGGTGCTCTGATACCAAGTACACTTATTAGTACTTGTTTTAGAACATGATGTTTTTTATGGCTAGACCATGACTGGCACAGTAATCCACTAATTTCCCACAACTCATGTTCAGATCAGGCACAGCGTTCCTCTTAATAACTCCCCTAAGTTTTCCAAATCATTGCCAACATGAGCATTGAAGTCCCCCAGCAAAACAATGGAGCCAGCTGAGGATCTGTGAGTATCTTTACTCCAGCCTGGCATCTCTTACCCTGTGCAACTCCTAACTAGAGGGAAGACCATCCAGGAGTCTGGTTCCAGAGTCCACACTGTTTGTAGAGATGAGCCTAGCTGGTATCTCTCAAACTCCTGCACCAGCTCTAGCTCCTTCCCCCTAGTGAGGTTACATTTCATGTGTCAAGAGCCAGTTTCCGTTGCCAAGGCTGATGCTGCCAGGAGACGCTTTGTGTCCAATGAACATTGCACCAAACACTTGTTCTGGATCATGCAGGTGGTGAGTCCACGTGATTTTTTCACATTGCCTTTTTGGGCTGAGCCCGGCCAGGCTACATGGGCTGCCTGACCACCAGTTGGATTCCATCTGACACTTTCTCCAGACCTGTCTCCAGGAACAGAAGACAGCTCAATTGGATTGAGATCTGGGGAGGCCAAGTCAACACCTCATACCCGTTGTTGTGCTCCTCAAACCATTCCTGCGCCATTTTTGCTTTGTGGCAGGGCGCATTATCCTGCTGAAAGGCCATCAGGGAATACAGTTTCCATGAAAGGGTGTACATGGTCTGCAATGCTTAGGTAGGTGGTACGTGTCAAAGTAACATCCACATTGATGTCAGGACAAGGTTTCCCAGCAGAACATTGCCCAAAGCATCACACTGCCTCCGCCGGCTTGCCTTATTCCCATAGTGCATCCTGGTGCCATGCGTTCCCCAGGTAAGCAACACACATGCACCCGGCCATCCACGTCATGTATAAGAAAACGTGATTCATCAGACCAGGCCACCTTCTTTCATTGCTCCATGGTCCAGTTCCGATGCTCACGTGCCCATTGTTGGCACTTTCGGCGGTGAACAGGGGTCAGCATGGGCGCCCTGACTGGTCTGCTGCTATGGAGCCCCATATGCAACAAACTGCAATGCACTGTGTATTCTGAAACCTTTCTATCAGAACCAGCATTAACTTCTTCAGCAATCTGAGCTACAGTAGCTCGTCTGTTGGATCAGGCCACACGGGCCAGCCTTCACTCCCCACGTGCATCAATGAGCCTTGGCTGCCCATTTCCCTGTCGCTGGTTCACCACTGTTCCTTCCTTGGACCACTTTTGATAGATACTGACCACTGCAGACCGGGAACACCCCACAAGAGCTGCAGTTTTGGAGATGCCCTGACCCAGTCGTCTAGCCATCACAATTTGGTCCTTGTCTAACTTGCTCAACTTGGTTGCCATATAATCCTGTTTATTACTCTTTTGGCAGTATAAATTGTGCATTTTTTCCACCTGGTTTCTAAATGTTATTTTACTTCTGGGAAAATACTACAAATTAAAAACCTGACATGTTCTTGCTGTCATCTGTGGTTCTTGGTAAATACTACACAACTGTTAGTTAAGCCCTGATAAATAAAACATGGGATTGAAGGTAAGTGTGCTTTTTTTCCATGACTGTATTTGGTGCATACTACAGTGGTGTGGTCTCCCCATTCATGTCCTCCCAGTGAGTGGTGTAAATACTAAAAAGATTTGTCCAAACTTATAAACAGAAAAAGAAAATGTTTAGAAAGTAAAGGAAACAGTCCAGCAGCCTGAGTGACGCTGTGTTTACAGCTGCTTACAGCTTTTAATGTGCTTATAACAGCTGCTGGACAACAACTCTTAATGTGAATTGTAGGCAGCATGGGCCTCAGAGGCCTCAGCTCAGTGCAGCCAATAAATTTAGTTTTATACCATAAGGCACATCTGTAATTAAACCAAATGCACTGTAAAATCCTTAATTTGTATTCTTAAGAAGGTCTTTTTGTAATAGAATGGATCTGGCTAAAAGGAAGTGTAATTAAGCTTTATTTAAGTGCTGTCAGTTTTTCCAGTTACATTCCCCACACACCAGATCTCATTTAGAGATTGTAGCTGACCTGGTAGGACTAGTGAGGTGTCAAGTATTTTTACAAGTAAGGAAGTAACTTGTTATGGAAATTCATAAAAACTCTCAGTACCTCTCTTTATAAGAACCCACTGCTGGCTAGTGTAAAGAAGCTGCTGGAAACGTCACACATGCCGACGGGAGCTGGTGCTAGTATGCTATACTTCTTGTTCTGTCTGGGGGGGGTGCAAGCAGAACAGGAAGTAGGCTATAGTGAATAATTGATAATTACTAGAAAAGGGGAGAAAAATCAACTACTATGTGGTATTGGGATCACACACCACCTTAATAATTATTTTTCTGCATAAGAACTCCCCATTGTGTGTGTTATTTGTCCACTTCCCAGTTTCTTCTATTTTTGCATATTTGTCACATATTTGTATGTTTCAGATAATCAAACTACTTTAAATATTAGACAAAGATAGCCCAAGTAACAACAGAATGCTTTTTTTAATGTTGATTTCACTTACTGAAGGAAAAAAAAAATTCATTGACCAGAGAATGGGCGGCACAGTGGCTCGGTGGGTAGCACTATCGCCTCACAGCAAGAAGGTCCTGGGTTTGAACCCCAGACGGAGCGGTCCGGGTCCTTTCTGTGTGGAGTTTGCATGTTCTCCCCATGTCTGCGTGGGTTTCCTCCGGGAG
The DNA here is from genome assembly GCF_030014385.1 of Trichomycterus rosablanca. Classification (NCBI taxonomy): domain Eukaryota; kingdom Metazoa; phylum Chordata; class Actinopteri; order Siluriformes; family Trichomycteridae; genus Trichomycterus; species Trichomycterus rosablanca. The sequence continues at coordinate 57,603,038 of NC_085988.1, read as the reverse complement.
CTCTGGTTTCTTCCCACAGTCCAAAAACAGGTTAATTAGAGACACTGAATTGCCCTACAGATGAATGTGTGTGTGTCTGCCCTGCGATGGACTGGCGCCCCTTCCAGGGTGTTACTGTGTGCCTTGCACCCATTGAAAAGCTGGGATAGGCTCCAGCACCCCCCTGCGACCCTGATTGGATAAGCAGTTAAGAAAGTGAGTGAGTGACTACGGAATGGCTCAAAAGTAAACAAAATTAAGGTTTTGGAATGGACGAGTCAAAGTCCTAACTTGAATCTTATTGAGTTGCTGTGGCAAGACCTTAAATGGGCAGTTCATGTTTGAAAACCTTCCAATGTAGCAAAAGAAAAATTCTACAAAGAATAATTGGCCAATATTTTTCAACAGCAATGTAAAATCACAACTGACTGCGGTTGTAACTGCCAAGAATGTCACAACCAGTTGTTAGGTTTAGGGGGTCAACTACTTTTTTTTACATAGGTGATTTTGCGCTTACTTTAGTTGTCTTTATATTTATTGTATAACAATATTACACAAATACAGTGGTACCTTAAAACTTAACGTCAGTTGGTTCTGGGACTGGTGTCGAGTTTTAAAGACGTTGAGTTTTAAGGTATTTTTTCCCATAAGGATGTATGGGAAACCTATTAATGCGTACCATGGTCCCGAGAAACTACAAATATTTTAGACTAATGTAAAATAATGGGGTTGTTTTTGACATTTAAAACCTGCTCTTCACCTTTACTTCTTTATTGTTTCCTTAACCGTAGAGATGCTTGATCTTGGAATACCGTATTTCGTTCAGTTGGACAATTTGCAACATTTAAATGTTTAAATTTAAAATGGGTGGGGGCAGATACTTTTTAACAGCACTCTACTTTTATAAAGTAGTTTTTATCCAAACAGCCATTTAAATTGAATTCAATTAACTTTTAGCCATGACTGAGTTTAGACCAACCTAAACACATTAAAACCTGTTGGTATGACCTGAACACAGAAGTTGCTAGAGAAGAAATGCCATAACTGCCAGTCTGGTCTGTATAACTGCACAGAATCCAGCCCAGACTCCTATTTGATTAATGAGGTAGCAGCAAGAGTCAAACAGGCTTGAGAATTAGGCAGTGACATTTCCTTTTGCCATGCTTCCCCATCTGTTCCAGACACCCACAGCCAAACATACCCAGGGACAAAAGAAATAAAATTGTTCCCTAGAAAATCAATCTAAATATGTTTTAAAAATACACAGTGCCATGTTCAACATGACTGGCTCTGTTCCCATTCTATCACCACCCTTTCTTTTCCTCATCATTCTTTTAGAATTAACCTCATGTATTTAAAACATAAACAAACAAGAAAGGTTCATGTGTGTTGGAACATATAAAATTAGACCATATAAATTAGAATAGAGAAAAAGACAGAAAATGTCTTCAGGGTAGCCAGGGGTGAGCAAGTAAGAATTTGTCAACAGCAGGATTAATTCGCTCCTGTGTGGAGTGAGGGAGAGGGGGAAATGGTTTTAAATCATTTTTACATTAGCTGCATGCAGGGGCAGACAATAAACATCACTAATGTTTACTCCATGATGATAACATTGCATCCAGATGCTGAGACAATAGAAAATGAATAAAAAGAAAGCAATACGCTTCAGATTCCTTTTGACCTTTATTTATTAGTAAACAGTACAAGGGCATATATTTGTTTAGAGTAATCAGCTTAATTCATTTATTTGTTAATTGTCTGTTACAGTACTGATTTATCCTGGTCAGGGTTGTGGTGGGTCTGATTCATTGGCCGAAAGACAAGAAACACATTTGATTTGCTGCTACAAATTTTCAAAAGAAGATAGATCTGATTCTGTGGCTGATTCTGATTCTGAGTCTTTCTTTAACAACTTTTCTTTTTGGTTATCTGTATAAGTAAAAATAAATTAGGATACCAACTAAAGAAAACAAACTTTCACACAATATAATTCAAAATACAATGGTACCTTGAAACTTGACATCAATTGGTTCTGGGAGTGGCGTTGAGTTTAAAAGGCGTTGAGTTTCAAGATATTTTTTCCTTTAAGGATGCATGTGAAAGCTGTTAATACTTTCCATGGTCCCGTGGAACTGCATATGTTATAGACTAATGTAAATTAATGGGGTTGTTTTTGACACTTCTACACTAAAAATAACACAAATATATAAAAAACACTGAAATACAATTTAAAACAGTTAAAAATCAATATAAATAGGCAATAAAACCTGCACTTTACCTTTACTTTATTGTTGTTTCCTTACACTTCTTAATCGTAGAGATGCTTGATCTTGGAATATCGTATTCCATTCAGTAAAGGTGCATTTTCATGAGTGTTTTTCACTTTTTTTCACATTAAGTTTTGTGGCTTATTGCATTAAAACAACGAGAGAGGAATTTAATTATTTTAGAGAACTTATGAGCAGAAAAAATTGAGAGTTTTAGTGTTTATGTCGTTTTTAGTACATTGTCACGTTAAGCTTTATTTTTATTTTTACGATAAGCGTTTTAGACTCTCAGAAAAGCTGACTCTTACAATTTCTCAGAACTCTGAGCTATAACACAAGTTTAAAAGTGAAAATGCAGTTAAACACAGATCCATGTGGAGCTTTCAGAGCTTTCAATTTGACGGTTATTCCACACAAGTGCAGATTCGTCTCATATTCACACTTTGATGACATTTCACTGCACAGCTCAAGCAGAACGCTGAACAAAGCGGCTGTTCATTGTTAATTGTTAATTGAACTGAAATCAAATAAATAAAAAAATGTTGAAGGCTGAACACGTCGAGTTTAAGGGTACAAATTTCTCCACAAAGATTTCGAGTTTAGGGGACGTCGAGTTACAAGCTACCACTGAAACTTATAAGAACTAGTGAGGTTAATTAGAGGTTTATATGTTGTATATGTAAAGGTTATAGAATTCTTTTTAAGTCATTTATATGAGTCTTTAAGATTTAAATGTGCATGAGGCAGAAACAGTTACAAAGTAAATTAAAGCAGCTGGTCATGTTTTCCATTTGACTGTAGGTTTTGTGAGCAGTAAATATAGAAAAGAGTTGTGTCTGTCACTGCTTTTAGGCCTATGACACACTCAGTGTCATTTTAACACTTCTGTTTGATTATGTTAGAAAGGTGTTCCAGCATTTTACACTAAATCTGTACCCTAACTGGTTTATGGTTTATTTGCTGTATGCCACATGTACTTAACTGCAGTCTTTACCAGGATGATGTAGCTTTTAAAAAATAAATTATGGGCTGGTTCCTTAACCAAGCTTTTGACGTACGTGTGCTTGGACTTATTGTCTTGTTGGAAAGTCCAGTTATCACCAAGGTTCAGTTTTATGACTGAAGACATTACATTCCTCCTCAAAATGCATTGGTGTTCCTGTAAATCATTGCTGTCTATTGCACGGAAAAAACATCCCAACATAATCACTGGCCTACTTCCATGCTTGCCAATGGAGATATTTAGCTTTTGGTCATAAACCTAACCTCACTTGCGCCAGACAAACCACTGATCCATATGACCAAACAGTTTCAGTTTTGATTTAACACATGATTCATCATATACCTTGCAGGCCTATCCAAATTTCTTCTGGCATATTCCATTTAACTCTTCCTGTGCTTATTGCCCATGAATGGCAGTTGTTAGAAAAACATTCAGACATTTCCAAGAAGCCTGGTGATGCAACTATTAGAGTGGGTGCCTCACGTCAACAGGGTTTTTCACGGCAAACAAGGTTTGTTTCTTGCCTTCATTCACTGTCTGTGAGGAGTACCATATGTTAATTCTATCTTTCATAAACATGCAGAATCGGCATGTAAATCCATGGTGGCCTGCAATGGAATTGCTTTCTGTCCAGGCTGTGGTCCTTCTGCTCAGTGCTTTTGGATGACGTTGTATCCACTGTGACCCTAACCAGGATGAAGTGTTTGGTAAAAATAAATAATGAGTGGGCTTTCCATGGTAGTGGCAGTGACCTCAGATGAAAGCAAAAGAGCAAAAGAGCAAAAGAGCAAAAGAGCAAAAGGGAGGGGTGGGGGTGCAAAAAAAAAGCAATTGACAGTAATAGTCATGAGTGTGTTTGAAGTTAATGAACATTTTAAGAGCAGTATTTTAGTAGCAGGGGACAGACACAGGAAATGATTGCCAGGGGAGCAGATCACAGCTGGAGATAGACAGAGAATATACAGTATATATATATATATATATATATATATATATATATATATACTGTATATACAGTATATATATAGTGGGGAAAATAAGTATTTGATCCCCTGCTGATTTTGTAAGTTTACCCCCTTACAAAGACTTGAACAGTCTATAATTTTTATGGAAGGTTTATTTTAACAGAGAGAGACAGAATATCAACAAAAAATCCAGAAAAAAAAGTATTTAATTAAGGGAAATAAGTATTTGATCTCCTACCAACCAGCAAGAATTCTGACCCCCACAGACCGGTTATGTGCCCATGAGGCACACAAATTAGTCCTGTCCCTGTATAAAAGACTCCTGTAACAGAATCAGTTTCTTCCATTCAAATCTCTTGACCACCATGGGCAAGACCAAAGAGCTATCAAAGGACGTCAGGGACAAGATTGTAGACCTGCACAAGGCTGGAATGGGCTACAAGACCATCAGCAAGAAGCTTGGTGAGAAAGAGACCACTTCATCAGTCCCACACATTCTGCTGCTTTAATTCTGCAGTGTTACAAAAGTGAAACAAGCTTTAAAGCCTCGGTATCAAATGTTCCGTCCCTAATAAACAATGTTTTGTCCATTTTGTGTTAATTACTTTCATTATTTCGGGAATTACTTGTGGGAATTCTTTAGATGTTTAGAATAGCGGACAGTAGATAGAGATGCACACGCCACGTCTAACCGTCTGCACAAACAATCTAATAACTTTCCACAAGAAAAACAATAGCGGGTCAACTGGATAAAATGATTTCCACAAACTAGACAAAACCTTGTTTATCGTCACCATCACAAACTCCGTTCACTTTACCGCTGATAAACAGTTTGATTGACAGCTGGTAAGCAACACGCACTTCCGGTTTATTGTACCTACCTTTTCCGTCAGAAATGTGCGGCCGAGAAGTGCAAAACAAATTTACATTTTAGAAAACAAAATTACATATGCCGAAAACAAATGTACAAGTGCTGAAACACTTTTACATATGCCAAAACAAATTTACAAACACTGGGTACCCAAACACTTGTAAATTTGTTTTTGCTTTCGTTGTAAATGTTGTTTTTGTTTTTTTGTAATTTTGTTTTCTGAAAGGTAAATTTGTTTTGCACTTCTCGGCCACCGTAGAATAAGGTGCAAAAACAATGCAATATTGTGCAAAGATGCAAGTAATATAGTCACTAGTATGAGTTGTCAGAACCCAGGGAAAAAGACTGTGTTGATTGTGAATGAGTTTTTGTGTATGTTAGTGAATGTACACTGATCAGCCATAACATTAAAACCACCTCCTTTAAAAAAAAAAAAAAAAATTAAACTTTCATATATTTTAGATTCATTGCACACCAACTGAAATATTTCAGGTCTTTTATTGTTTTAATACTGATGATTTTGGCATACAGCTCATGAAAACCCAAAATTCCTATCTAAAAAAATTAGCATATCATGAAAAGGTTCTCTAAACGAGCTATTAACCTAATCATCTGAATCAACGAATTAACTCTAAACACCTGCAAAAGATTCCTGAGGCTTTTAAAAACTCCCAGCCTGGTTCATTACTCAAAACTGCAATCATGGGTAAGACTGCCGACCTGACTGCTGTCCAGAAGGCCATCATTGACACCCTCAAGCAAGAGGGTAAGACACAGAAAGAAATTTCTGAACGAATAGGCTGTTCCCAGAGTGCTGTATCAAGGCACCTCAGTGGGAAGTCTGTGGGAAGGAAAAAGTGTGGCAGAAAACGCTGCACAACGAGAAGAGGTGACCGGACCCTGAGGAAGATTGTGGAGAAGGGCCGATTCCAGACCTTGGGGGACCTGCGGAAGCAGTGGACTGAGTCTGGAGTAGAAACATCCAGAGCCACCGTGCACAGGCGTGTGCAGGAAATGGGCTACAGGTGCCGCATTCCCCAGGTCAAGCCACTTTTGAACCAGAAACAGCAGCACTGGACTGTTGCTCAGTGGTCCAAAGTACTGTTTTCGGATGAAAGCAAATTTTGCATGTCATTCGGAAATCAAGGTGCCAGAGTCTGGAGGAAGACTGGGGAGAAGGAAATGCCAAAATGCCTAAAGTCCAGTGTCAAGTACCCACAGTCAGTGATGGTCTGGGGTGCCATGTCAGCTGCTGGTGTTGGTCCACTGTGTTTTATAAAGGGCAGGGTCAATGCAGCTAGCTATCAGGAGATTTTGGAGCACTTCATGCTTCCATCTGCTGAAAAGCTTTATGGAGATGAAGATTTCATTTTTCAGCACGACCTGGCACCTGCTCACAGTGCCAAAACCACTGGTGAATGGTTTACTGACCATGGTATTACTGTGCTCAATTGGCCTGCCAACTCTCCTGACCTGAACCCCATAGAGAATCTGTGGGATATTGTGAAGAGAAAGTTGAGAGACACAAGACCCAACACTCTGGATGAGCTTAAGGCCGCTATCGAAGCATCCTGGGCCTCCATAACACCTCAGCAGTGCCACAGGCTGATTGCCTCCATGCCACGCCGCATTGAAGCAGTCATTTCTGCAAAAGGATTCCCGACCAAGTATTGAGTGCATAACTGAACATAATTATTTGAAGGTTGACTTTTTTTGTATTAAAAACACTTTTCTTTTATTGGTCGGATGAAATATGCTAATTTTTTGAGATAGGAATTTTGGGTTTTCATGAGCTGTATGCCAAAATCATCAGTATTAAAACAATAAAAGACCTGAAATATTTCAGTTGGTGTGCAATGAATCTAAAATATATGAAAGTTTAATTTTTATCATTACATTATGGAAAATAATGAACTTTATCACAATATGCTAATTTTTTGAGAAGGACCTGTATATATACAGTCAAAAAGTATCACAAAAGTGAGTACACCCCTCACATTTCTGCAAATATTTCATTATATCTTTTCATGGGACAACACTATAGACATGAAACTTGGATATAACTTAGAGTAGTCAGTGTACAGCTTGTATAGCAGTGTAGATTTACTGTCTTCTGAAAATAACTCAACACACAGCCATTAATGTCTAAATGGCTGGCAACATAAGTGAGTACACCTCACAGTGAACATGTCCAAATTGTGCCCAAAGTGTCAATATTTTGTGTGACCACCATTATTATCCAGCACTGCCTTAACCCTCCTGGGCATGGAATTCACCAGAGCTGCACAGGTTGCTACTGGAATCCTCTTCCACTCCTCCATGATGACATCACGGAGCTGGTGGATGTTAGACACCTTGAACTCCTCCACCTTCCACTTGAGGATGCGCCACAGGTGCTCAATTGGGTTTAGTCCATCACCTTTACCTTCAGCTTTCTCAGCAAGGCAGTTGTCATCTTGGAGGTTGTGTTTGGGGTCGTTATCCTGTTGAAAACTGCCATGAGGCCCAGTTTTCGAAGGGAGGGGATCATGCTCTGTTTCAGAATGTCACAGTACATGTTGGAATTCATGTTTCCCTCAACAAACTGCAGCTCCCCAGTGCCAGCAACACTCATGCAGCCCAAGACCATGATGCTACCACCACCATGCTTGACTGTAGGCAAGATACAGTTGTCTTGGTACTTCTCACCAGGGTGCCGCCACACATGCTGGACACCATCTGAGCCAAACAAGTTTATCTTGGTCTCATCAGACCACAGGGCATTCCAGTAATCCATGTTCCTGGACTGCTTGTCTTCAGCAAACTGTTAGCGGGCTTTCTTGTGCGTCAGCTTCCTTCTGGGATGACGACCATGCAGACCGAGTTGATGCAGTGTGCGGCGTATGGTCTGAGCACTGACAGGCTGACCTCCCACGTCTTCAACCTCTGCAGCAATGCTGGCAGCACTCATGTGTCTATTTTTTAAAGCCAACCTCTGGATATGACGCCGAACACGTGGACTCAACTTCTTTGGTCGACCCTGGCGAAGCCTGTTCCGAGTGGAACCTGTCCTGGAAAACCGCTGTATGACCTTGGCCACCATGCTGTAGCTCAGTTTCAGGGTGTTAGCAATCTTCTTATAGCCCAGGCCATCTTTGTGGAGAGCAACAATTCTATTTCTCACATCCTCAGAGAGTTCTTTGCCATGAGGTGCCATGTTGAATATCCAATGGCCAGTATGAGAAAAGTGTTCCCAAAACACCAAATTTAACAGCCCTGCTCCCCATTAACACCTGGGACCTTGACACATGACACCAGAGAGGGACAACGACACATTTGGGCACAATTTGGACATGTTCACTGTGGGGTGTACTCACTTATGTTGCCAGCTATTTAGACATTAATGGCTGTGTGTTGAGTTATTTTCAGAAGACAGTAAATCTACACTGCTATACAAGCTGTACACTGACTACTCTAAATTATATCCAAGTTTCATGTCTATAGTGTTGTCCCATGAAAAGATATAATGAAATATTTGCAGAAATGTGAGGGGTGTACTCACTTTTGTGATACACTGTACTGTATATATACACACTGATCAGCCATAACATTAAAACCACCTTTTTGTTTCTACACTCACTGTTCATTTTATCAGCTCCACTTACCATATAGAAACACTTTGCAGTTCTACAATTACTGACTGTAGTCCATCTGTTTCTCCGCATGCTTTGTTAGCCTCCTTTCCTGCTGTTCTTCAATGATCAGGACTCTTCCAACACCACTACAGAGTATTTATTTAAGTGGTGGATGATTCTCAGCACTGCAGTTACATTGACATGGTGGTGGTGTGTTAGTGTGTGTTGTGCCAGTATGAGTGGATCAGACAGCAGCGAGCGCTGGAGTTTTTAAATACCGTGTCCACTCACTGTCCACTCTATTAGACACTCCTACCTAGTTGGTTCACCTTGTAGATGTAAAGTCAGAGACGATCGCTCATCTATTGCTGCCGTTTGAGTTGGTCATCTTCTAGACCAGGGGTGTCAAACTCATTTTCACCGAGGGCCACATCAGCATTATGGTGGCCCTCAAAGGGCCGATTGTAACGTATTCTGCTGTGACTGCAGTCACATTGTTGTTTTTCTTGGAGGCTGAATTCTGCATTTTGTTCTACTTTACCACAGACACAGCCTCATAACACAAGAGACGCACCCATTTCTCTTCCTGAAGCACAAACTTGTTTTCACTTTCATTAAATTTCCTCCTCATGCTTAATTTTCTTACTTATCTTTTTGTACATTTTCTACTGGCAGGCTGTGTCACTTTGCAGGTCACAAAATCAGCATGCATTTTGAAAGATGTAGTTTATTTAGGATTTTACAATGTATTTTTAAGACAATCATTCTGCCCTTACTAATAGTTTATCCCCCTTTCTCAGCTAGACAGACAGACAGCTCCCTTCAGAATACAGTCGGTTTATTTGCTCCCCAGCTATGTGCATCAAAATGAAGTAAAAATACAAACAATAAAAACAATAAAGAACCTAATACAGTAAAAGCACACAGCTGTAGTCAAGTGTTACATCTGGTACAATATAAGATTTAACCAAACGTAAAATAACGAGTTAAAATAGTGTGTAAAGTTACTAATTGCTATAGTAACGTAACAACAGTATTTAATTACGGTAAATTTGTAACTAAAACGCTGTGATATACTCACTAAACATTTACTAACAACTGAGAATATAAACGCCACTACTTACAGACAATACTTGGGTATTATATTGCAATATAATTATTTGTATTTATTTATTATTGTTTACATTACTAACTACGCTACCCCGCGTTCTTTTGCCGTAAAAGTCACATGGCTTCTTAGCGAAGGGTAAAGTTAGTTGCCATGTCTACGATGTCACGTTGTCTCTTAAAGGCGCAGGAGCGCATTAAATTATAAGCGCGTCTCTGTAACGACTCGAGCCAAAACAACAATCATACAGTCGTTTAAGCTCTCGCGGGCCGGATCAAATGACGCGGCGGGCCGGATCTGGCCCGCGGGCCGTGAGTTTGACACCCCTGTTCTAGACCTTCATCAGTGGTCACAGGACGCTGCCCATGGGGTGCTGTTGGCTGGATATTTTTGGTCGGTGGACTATTTTCAGTCCAGCAGTGACAGTGAGGTATTTAAAAACTCAATCAGCGCTGCTGTCTCTGATCCACTCATACCAGTACAACACACACTAACACACCAGCACCATGTCAGTGTCACTGCAGTGCTGAGAATGATCCACTACCCAAATAATACCTGCTCTGTAGTGGTCCTGACAATTGAAGATTGAAGACAGGGTGAAAGCAGGCTACAAAAGTATTTAGAGAAACAGATGGACTACAGTCAATAATATATGGTTACTGGAGCTGATAAAATGGACAAACAAGGAGGTGGCTTTAATGTTATGGCTGATCAGTGTTAATATATATATATATATATATATATATATATATATATATATATATACAGTATATATATATATATATATATATATATATATATATACAGTGTATCACAAAAGTGAGTACACCCCTCACATTTCTGCAAATATTTCATTATATCTTTTCATGGGACACCACTATAGACATGAAACTTGGATATAACTTAGAGTAGTCAGTGTACAGCTTGTATAGCAGTGTAGATTTACTGTCTTCTGAAAATAACTCAACACACAGCCATTAATGTCTAAATGGCTGGCAACATAAGTGAGTACACCCCACAGTGAACATGTCCAAATTGTGCCCAAATGTGTCGTTGTCCCTCCCTGGTGTCATGTGTCAAGGTCCCAGGTGTTAATGTGGAGCAGGGCTGTTAAATTTGGTGTTTTGGGTACAATTCTCTCATACTGGCCACTGGATATTCAACATGGCACCTCATGGCAAAGAACTCTCTGAGGATGTGAGAAATAGAATTGTTGCTCTCCACAAAGATGGCCTGGGCTATAAGAAGATTGCTAACACCCTGAAACTGAGCTACAGCATGGTGGCCAAGGTCATACAGCGGTTTTCCAGGACAGGTTCCACTCGGAACAGGCTTCGCCAGGGTCGACCAAAGAAGTTGAGTCCACGTGTTCGGCGTCATATCCAGAGGTTGGCTTTAAAAAATAGACACATGAGTGCTGCCAGCATTGCTGCAGAGGTTGAAGACGTGGGAGGTCAGCCTGTCAGTGCTCAGACCATACGCCGCACACTGCATCAACTCGGTCTGCATGGTCGTCATCCCAGAAGGAAGCTGATGCACAAGAAAGCCCGCAAACAGTTTGCTGAAGACAAGCAGTCCAAGAACATGGATTACTGGAATGCCCTGTGGTCTGACGAAACCAAGATAAACTTGTTTGGCTCAGATGGTGTCCAGCATGTGTGGCGGCACCCTGGTGAGAAGTACCAAGACAACTGTATCTTGCCTACAGTCAAGCATGGTGGTGGTAGCATCATGGTCTTGGGCTGCATGAGTGTTGCTGGCACTGGGGAGCTGCAGTTCATTGAGGGAAACATGAATTCCAACATGTACTGTGACATTCTGAAACAGAGCATGATCCCCTCCCTTCGAAAACTGGGCCTCATGGCAGTTTTCCAACAGGATAACGACCCCAAACACAACCTCCAAGATGACAACTGCCTTGCTGAGAAAGCTGAAGGTAAAGGTGATGGACTAAACCCAATTGAGCACCTGTGGCGCATCCTCAAGTGGAAGGTGGAGGAGTTCAAGGTGTCTAACATCCACCAGCTCCGTGATGTCATCATGGAGGAGTGGAAGAGGATTCCAGTAGCAACCTGTGCAGCTCTGGTGAATTCCATGCCCAGGAGGGTTAAGGCAGTGCTGGATAATAATGGTGGTCACACAAAATATTGACACTTTGGGCACAATTTGGACATGTTCACTGTGGGGTGTACTCACTTATGTTGCCAGCTATTTAGACATTAATGGCTGTGTGTTGAGTTATTTTCAGAAGACAGTAAATCTACACTTCTATACAAGTTGTACACTGACTACTCTAAGTTATATCCAAGTTTTATTTCTATAGTGTTGTCCCATGAAAAGATATAATGAAATATTTGCAGAAATGTGAGGGGTGTACTCACTTTTGTGATACACTGTATATATACAGGGGTTGGACAAAATAACTGAAACACCTGTCATTTTAGTGTGGGAGGTTTCATGGCTAAATTGGACCAGTCTGGTGGCCAATCTTCATTAATTGCACATTGCACCAGTAAGAGCAGAGTGTGAAGGTTCAATTAGCAGGGTAAGAGCACAGTTTTGCTCAAAATATTGCAATGCACACAACATTATGGGTGACATACCAGAGTTCAAAAGAGGACAAATTGTTGGTGCACGTCTTGCTGGCGCATCTGTGACCAAGACAGCAAGTCTTTGTGATGTATCAAGAGCCACGGTATCCAGGGTAATGTCAGCATACCACCAAGAAGGACAAACCACATCCAACAGGATTAACTGTGGACGCAAGAGGAAGCTGTCTGAAAGGGATGTTCGGGTGCTAACCCGGATTGTATCCAAAAAACATAAAACCACGGCTGCCCAAATCACGGCAGAATTAAATGTGCACCTAGACTCTCCTGTTTCCACCAGAACTGTCCGTCGGGAGCTCCACAGGGTCAATATACACGGCCGGGCTGCTATAGCCAAACCTTTGGTCACTCGTGCCAATGCCAAACGTCGGTTTCAATGAAGCAAGGAGCGCAAATCTTGGGCTGTGGACAATGTGAAACATGTATTGTTCTCTGATGAGTCCACCTTTACTGTTTTCCCCACATCCGGGAGAGTTTCGGTGTGGAGAAGCCCCAAAGAAGCGTACCACCCAGACTGTTGCATGCCCAGAGTGAAGCATGGGGGTGGATCAGTGATGGTTTGGGCTGCCATATCATGGCATTCCCTTGGCCCAATACTTGTGCTAGATGGGCGCGTCACTGCCAAGGACTACCGAACCATTCTGGAGGACCATGTGCATCCAATGGCGGTGCCGTGTATCAGGATGACAATGCACCAATACACACAGCAAGACTGGTGAAAGATTGGTTTGATGAACATGAAAGTGAAGTTGAACATCTCCCATGGCCTGCACAGTCACCAGATCTAAATATTATTGAGCCACTTTGGGGTGTTTTGGAGAAGCGAGTCAGGAAACGTTTTCCTCCACCAGCATCACGTAGTGACCTGGCCACTATCCTTCAAGAAGAATGGCTTAAAATCCCTCTGACCACTGTGCAGGACTTGTATATGTCATTTCCAAGAGGAATTGACGCTGTATTGGCCGCAAAAGGAGGCCCTACACCATACTAATATATTATTGTGGTCTAAAACCAGGTGTTTCAGTTATTTTGTCCAACCCCTGTATATATATATAAAAGAACAGTAAGAAAAGTAATCTTTAACGACAGAAAGATTAATTGAGGAGGAAAACTCTCTAAGAAGTTTTAATATAATAAACTGTTTACAGCTAACAGTCAACAACTAGCGGGACATCCTCAGCGCTCGCAATCACTCAAATACTTACCTGGAACCAACCTCCAGCACCCTTCATAACCCATTCTGTTGAAACCCAGCTTTGTGTGCTCTGGCACTGCTGATTTCTTGTACCCTAGAGATCTAATAATACTAAATGAATTCTAAAAATAGTGTAGTCTAGTTTGTACGTCCTTTGTAGTTACTTCCGAATTGCGTGCACACACACACATACGCACTCATAGGATCAAGGATTATTATTACTCAAAGAGTTTTTATCGCCAGATGTAAGTGCTGATGTAAAAACACAAACATTTTTATCCTCACGCATACGCACTCACATGCTTATGTAAACACACACATACACACTTTATCATGATTCAAGGTTATTCTGATACTTGTTTACATCATTGCAGATTTCTATCTGTAGTAGACTCACACTGTCACTGGTGACTAACTGGTTGAAAATGACCTCTTCTCATGAAAGCAAATTCACTACAGTGACATCTGATAAGCATGCTGCCTTGTTTTTTAAATTGTTGCCTTTTACACTGTTACAATTTTTTGTAGATGTGTGAAGTACATTGCATTTTTTATGAATGGATAAAAATGAATTGGTCACAGGGTAACCTACTTTTTATTGGGTGAGCCAAGTAAAAAAGTATTTACACCCTTTCTATTATTTTCTGCATTTGCATATTTGCCAAGTTAAGTTACATTTATTTGTATAGCACTTTTTACATTAAAATGGTTTCAAAGCAACTTTACAGAATCGAGGACTGACAGACCAAAAACCCCCTAAAAACTCCTCTAAAATTACAGGAAGAAAATTTGAGAGGAACCAGACTCATCTACCCTGGGTGGCCCACAGAATAATTTGAATGAATAGGATTTACACAAATCATACATACACCAAATTAACTTAAAGTAAATGTTTTAATTAGCGAAAAGAATAGACCAGCAAGCTTCTTTATTCAGTCCAGTGTTCTGTAGAGAACCGACGCGCGTTTCCATCAGTTTTTGAGAACCAAGCATGGGCGTTGCTTAACGAAAGTTAAGAGTAGTAATATCATGGCGGAGCATGTAGATTATGTGCGAGCATTTGTGCTGTTGTTACAGATGTTCATTTTTATGCAAAAAGCATAGATCAGCTATTGGTAATAAGACATAGACGTGTTTGTTGCAGTTGTTGCTTTCTTAGTTCACTGACGTGAGAAGCGTTCTGCCTTCAAATCTACTCTAAAATACAACATGTGTCTGTGTTTAACTGGATTTACTTCATGTGTGGTGGTTCTGCAGCTCGGGGTTCTGAATCTTCTCAGGAGAGTCGAAAAAGCGTAATAAAAAAATAAAGCGTAACGTGGCTGAATGTACTAAAAGTACGACATAGAAACACTACATTTCTCACCGTTATTACTGGTTATAAGTGCTATGTACTGGTTATAAGTGCTCTGTACTGCCCAAATTCATCGGTCGTTGTTTTAGTACAACAAGCCACGTTACACTTTATTTTTCACATTAAGCATTGTTCGTTCTGTCTGGGTTACTTTTACCACGTCATATCACGCAGTTTATCTTTTAAGGCACTTTGAATATATCAGCAGCAAACTGGATCAAAACACGCGGAACCGGTTTAAAATCAAGTTCGCGAACCAGAACCGGAACCGTTCCGTGTTGGTGGAAAAGGGTTATCTGTGACTGGCTTGAAATCCTGGGGTGTCAGTAAAAGGTTGATTTACAGTGTATGCTTTTCTTTATTTACTCTTTTTTTAAATCAAGCATTTATTTTAATTTGAAAAACCCCTTTTATACAAATCTGAAGGATATCCAGCTATTAGTTTGTGATATAAAGCTCAGCTGAGTTATACATCAAGTCAACAAACTGTAGCTTATGTACACATTTAAATGGATTAAAAGAATACCATTAAGGTTTAAAAAATAAGGTCTGGTGTGGAAAAAAAATAAGAGTGTATGGAAAAAAGAAAAAGATCAAATATAGAACTTTACTAGCTCTATTCGACCAAAATAACTGAACTGGTTTAGTTCGAGCTTCTTCATACCTTGGTGCTTTTTAGAGAACCGGCCCACATTTTCACCAGTTTTTGGAAGCCATGGATGCATCATCAACGATGGGCAGTGCACAATGGAAGTAAACAGTAGTAACGAGGTGACTGAGCGAGAATTTGTGCTGTTGTTACAGATGTTCAGTTTAATCAAAAAGCATCTATTAACTATTTTTAGAAGACGTAGAAGGTTACTCCATTTCTTGTGTTTGTCTCCATTGCTGCTTTCTCCAGTGCATTCACATGAGAAGCGTTTTGCACTTCACTCACCGCGAGCCTCTGCGCAAATTGCCACTTTGCTCAGCGCTTGGCTTGAGCTGTGCGGTAAAACCACCAAAAAATAAAATCCACTCTGCAGTAGTAACGAGGTGACTGAGCGAGAATTTGTGCTGTTGTTACAGATGTTCAGTTTAATCAAAAAGCATCTATTAACTATTTTTAGAAGACGTAGAAGGTTACTCCATTTCTTGTGTTTGTCTCCATTGCTGCTTTCTCCAGTGCATTCACATGAGAAGCGTTTTGCACTTCACTCACCGCGAGCCTCTGCGCAAATTGCCACTTTGCTCAGCGCTTGGCTTGAGCTGTGCGGTAAAACCACCAAAAAATAAAATCCACTCTGTAAGCAAGTTTCACTTTTAAACTTGTGTTATGCAGCCCGGGGTGCTGAAACGCTGAGAAACAGAAGAGTCGAAAATGTTTTAGTACAACAAGCCACCTTAAGCTTTATTTTTTCATGTGAAGTTCAATCAGGCAAACTATGAGCGACACAGCAAGTGCAAAAATTGCGAGCCTGATGTGGCAAAAGTGTGCTGTGCATGCCGCCTAGGGAAGCGTAGCATCAAGCTAATCGGCAGTGCAGATTACACACATCATTGCTTAGCATTCACATACAGTAACAAACATTTGCTTCTTGGGGAAAAAAGGGGAAACTTTAACTGCTAAACAGAATAAATACGAACTGTTCTTGCTTTGTGTGCTGTGCTTTACTGAGACCTGGCTCAGCGAGTGTATCCTGGACAACATGGTCCAGCTCCCCAGCAGGTTGATAATCTACTTGTTGCCTGAATTACCAATTACCTCACAGGTCAGCCACAGTATGTGAGACTACAAAGCAAAGTACTTCTGTACTCAGCCTCCTGTCCCCTGAGCCATCTGAAAATTTCTGCAGATGGAAGCATTATGAGCAGTATTCAAACAAGGTCAGTCCTCAGATGTCACTGTGCATGTGAGACTACAAAGCCGTATGTTGGACATAATAGAGAGCAGCACAGGAGTACCTCAAGGTATGGTACTGTCTCCCTTTCTGTTACATAGACTATAAGCTGGACCAGACTAAAAACACAGACACACTGTACACAAATGGCCAGAGCCACCTGTATTTTCTCAGGAGACTCGAATCTTTTAACATCTGCCGAACCATGCTGCAGATATTTTATCACTCAGTGGTGGCTAGTGTCATCTTCTGCGCTGTAGTGTGCTGGAACAGAAGGGTCAATGCAGATTACTTTTTACATTGCATATTTCTCCCTCTACAGTGCATAATATCATTAAACAATTCAAGGAATCATCCCACAGTGGAAACGTGTATTGTGGTCAGATGAATCAGCATTCCAGGTCTTTTTTTGGAAAAAATGGTCACTGTGTGCTCAGAACCAAAGACAAAAAGGACCATCCAGACTGTTATCAGCAACAAGTCCAAAAGCCAGGGTCTGTCATGGCATGGAGCTGTGTCAGTGCCCTTGGCAAAGGTCATTTACACTTCTGTGATGGCAGCATTAATGCAGAAAAGTACATTGAGATCTTAAAGCAACATATGCTCTATGTAAAGGGGTTTTTTATATTTATATTTTGTTTCTTTTACATTTATGTTGCATTTGTTGTTCTTTTTATTTTAGTGTGTTATTTAATATTATTAGGTTAATATATTCAGACTGTTTAAAATAGCTTTATGCACATAATTGTGGTGTTTTATGAAGCCTTTTTTACTCCCAGCATTAGATCCCAGGATTAGATTTGCTTGGTGCAGGACTGATGTTTAGAAAGTCAGATCTCTTATATCTTTATTTATATCAAGTTATTTATAGTTATTTAGTTATTAATATCTGCAGTATTTATAAGTATTTTATCCTGATGTTCTTTGAATTCTTTGAATTCTTTGAAAAGGGCAGTTGTAGTCTAACGGTTAAGATACTGGACTAGTAATCCAAAGGTTGCTGGTTCAAGCCCCACCTCTGCCAGATTGCCACTGTCGGACCCTTGAGCAAGGCCCTAGACCCTCAATTGCTTAGATTGTATACTGTCACAGTACTGTAAGTTGCTTTGGATAAAAGTGTCTGCTAAATGCTGAAAATGAAAATGTAAATAAAGTTGTAAGACCTACAAAACATAAAGAAATGTTGCATCTGTTTAGAGGGCAGTGATAGCTCAGTGGTTAAGGTACTGCACTAGTAATCAAAAGGTTGCTGGTTCAAGCCCCACCACCGCCAAGTTGCCACTGTTGGACCCCTGAGCAAGGTCCTTAACCCTCAATTGCTCAAAATCATGTTTAGTCATAACTGTAAGTCGCTTTGGATAAAAGCGTCTGCTGAAAATGTAAATGTAAATATGCCGCCTTCAAGATGTCATCTTTTTAACAAGACAATGCAAAACCACATGCTGCACACATTACAAAGGCATGGCTGCAGAAGAAGAGGGTACGGGTACTGGACTGGCCTGCCTGCAGTCCTGACCTGTCCCCAATAGAGAATGTGTGGAGAGTTTTGAAACGGAAAATGCGACAACGACGACCCCGTACTGTTGCACATCTTAAGACGTGTTTGCAGGAAGAATGGGACAAAATAAAAGCTGAAACACTAAATCACTTGGTATCCTTGGTGCCAAAACGTCTTTTAAGTGTGGTGAAAAGGAATGGCAACATTACAAAGTGGTAAATGCTTTACTGTCCCAACTTTTTTTGGAATGTGTTGCAGGCCTGAAATGCAGGAATGGATGTTTATTAATAAATGAAATGAAGTTGATCTGACAAAACATGAATATCTCAGGTTCATCCTGTCTGCAATCAAATAAAAGGCAAAGTAAATGTAAGAAACTCTGATTTTGGGTTGTAATAACACTGCTAATGTGACTTCAGTAACATGTAAAATAAGGCTATTCCACTTTCTATTTTAACCTTAATTATTTTCCTTACTATATATACAGTATTACCTTACTATACTTTATATACTTACTTTATTTTTTATTCTTATTTTAAATTCTTCTGGTACAAGAATTTCCTTTGGGATAAATGAAGTTCTATTTTACCTTTTTACGCCACAGAGCTCTCAAAGAAGACAAGAGGAGGCGGAATCTGCTTTTTTATCAAACAATGTTGGTCTTCAGATGTCACTGTGCTAATGAAATCATGCAGTTCTAACTTAGAATCATGTTTCGTTAACTGTAAACCATTCCACTGCCCTTGGGAATTTTCTGTTAAGCTGGTAGGGGTTTATGTTCCACCTCATGCATGTGTGCGTGAGGTGCTGCAGGTACTAGATCACGAGGGCAGAAAAAAACACCCTCACTCTGTTTACATAATTTTATGGGACTTTAACAAAGCTAAAGTCATTAAGGAGCTTTTAAAATGCAAACAGCATGTTACTCTCCTCACCAGGGAAAGTAACATTTTAGATCACTGCTACACTGTAATAAAGAGTGCATATCGCCCTGTCCCCTGTGCTGCTCGAGCCTCTCTGACTACTGTGTAGTCCAACTTCTCTCAATCTATAGGCCAAACCTGCAGTCAGTACTGTGAAATGGACTAATGAGACTAAAGTAAGACTCCTAAACTGTATGGAATTAACAGTCTGGAGTGTGTTTGATGAAGCTACAAAAAGCCTTGATGAATACACAGACACTCTGACATTCTATATCAGCTTTTGTAAGCACATCTGTGTTCCCACCAGGACTCACCAGGATATAACAATGACAACCCCTGGTTTAATGCCAAACTGAAACAGCTCTGACGATCTAAGAAAGAAGCATATAGAAATGGAGATTAGTTGCTGTACAATCAGACAAGGAACTTCCTGATTAAAGAAATCAGGAAATCAGGAAAAGCTATTCAAGAAGGTTGAGGGGTGCCCCACAGTTGTGTAATCTCCGCACTTACACAAGGAACTGCATCTCCATGGACCACTCAGTCAAAATCTCGAAATCTGCAGACAACACTACAGTTACTGGTCTCATCCAATGTACATTCATTCCTGCATTTCAGGTCTGCAACACATTCCAAAAAAAGTTGGGACAGTAAAGGATTTACCACTTTAATGTTGCCATTCCTTTTCACCACACTTATATGACGGTTTGGCACCGAGGAGACCAAGTGATTTAGTGTTTCAGCTTTTATTTTGTGTCAT
The DNA here is from genome assembly GCF_030014385.1 of Trichomycterus rosablanca. Lineage (NCBI taxonomy): Eukaryota > Metazoa > Chordata > Actinopteri > Siluriformes > Trichomycteridae > Trichomycterus > Trichomycterus rosablanca. Next base: position 57,583,012 of record NC_085988.1, on the reverse strand, counting down.
TCTTCCTGCAAACACGTCTTAAGATGTGCAACAGTACGGGGTCGTCGTTGTCTCATTTTTCGTTCCAAAATTCTCCACACATTCTCTATTGGAGACAAGTCAGGACTGCAGGCAGACCAGTCCAGTACCCATACACTCTTCTTCTACAGTCATGCTTTTGTAATGTGTGCAGCATGTGGTTTTGCATTGTCTTGCATGGACATCCCTGGAAAAGATGACGTCTTAAAGGCAGCATATGTTGTTCTTAGATCTCAATGTACTTTTCTGCATTAATGCTGCCATCACAGAATTGTAAATGACCTTTTCCAAAAGCACTGACACAGCCCCATACCATGACAAACCCTGGCTTTTAGACTTGTTGCTGATATGGTCTGGATGGTCATTTTCGTCTTTAGTCCGGAACACACGACTTCCATTTTTCCAAAAAAAGACCTGGAATGCTGATTCATCTGACCACAATACACGTTTCCACTGTGTGATGGTCCATCCTAGATGCCTTTGAGCCCAGAGAAGTCGACGCCGCTTCTGGACATGGTTAACATAAAGCTTTGTTTTTGCACAGTAAAGTTTTAAGTGGCATTTGTGCATGTATCTCTGTATTGTAGTGCTTGCAAAAGGTTTGCCAAAGTAATCCCTTGTCCGTGTGGTTATATCAGCTATTGATGAGTGGTGGTTCTTGATGCAGTGCCATGATATTATGCACTGTAGAGAAGGAAATATGCAAATCCCTTCTAGTCTTTCTTTGAGGTTCATTGTTTTTTAAACATTTCAATAATTTCCTCACACATTAGTTGAAAAAGTGCAGATTCTCTGTCTATCTTGGCTCCTTAATGACTCTTGCCTTTTGTGGATGATGCATTTGTTCCAAATCTTGATTACAATCACATATTGACATTTGATTATGACATTTTTCTCTTCATTACTAGGTCTAACTTGTCACTGTCCCAACTATTTTGGAATGTGTTGAGGGCTAAAATGCAGGAATTTATATATATTAACAAATGAAATGAAGTTGACCAGACAAAACATGAAATATCTTGGGTTCATTCTGTCTGCAATGAAAAAAGGCAAAGTAAATGTAATAAAAAGTACATTTTTACTTGCATTGTTCATGATGTCTTAACTTTTATTGATTTGGAGTTGTATTCATCCTGATCTTTATATGTTGTATAGTATCACACATATAGTATCTGTACTTAACATCACTTTACTACTTCACTTTTTATCTGCCTAATTTATTCATCCTAACAGTACATATTTCAACTTCTGCACGCAGCATTTAAAAAAGATAATTTGGACCAGATGCACATGTAAGATTTACAATTATGACTGTGTGTGTGTGTGAGTGTGTGTGTATATGTGTGTGGTAGAAATGTGTTATTTGTACTACTGTGAACAGTAACAATGCACTGTGAGATACTGTAACCAAATTCTATGAATGTGTGAGTATACTTGGCCAATAAAGCCAGATTCTGATTTTAATTCTGATTCTGTGTGAATAGTGCCAGATTTAAGGATGCAAAAACTCTTTTCTGTAACTTATACATTAAGGAATATATATATATATATATATATATATACAGTATATATACATACAGTGTATCACAAAAGTGAGTACACCCCTCACATTTCTGCAAATATTTCATTATATCTTTTCATGGGACAACACTATAGACATGAAACTTGGATATAACTTAGAGTAGTCAGTGTACAACTTGTATAGCAGTGTAGATTTACTGTCTTCTGAAAATAACTCAACACACAGCCATTAATGTCTAAATGGCTGGCAACATAAGTGAGTACACCCCACAGTGAACATGTCCAAATTGTGCCCAAATGTGTCGTTGTCCCTCCCTGGTGTCATGTGTCAAGGTCCCAGGTGTAAATGGGGAGCAGGGCTGTTAAATTTGGTGTTTTGGGTACAATTCTCTCATACTGGCCACTGGATATACAACATGGCACCTCATGGCAAAGAACTCTCTGAGGATGTGAGAAATAGAATTGTTGCTCTCCACAAAGATGGCCTGGGCTATAAGAAGATTGCTAACACCCTGAAACTGAGCTACAGCATGGTGGCCAAGGTCATACAGCGGTTTTCCAGGACAGGTTCCACTCGGAACAGGCTTCGCCAGGGTCGACCAAAGAAGTTGAGTCCACGTGTTCGGCGTCATATCCAGAGGTTGGCTTTAAAAGATAGACACATGAGTGCTGCCAGCATTACTGCAGAGGTTGAAGACGTGGGAGGTCAGCCTGTCAGTGCTCAGACCATACGCCGCACACTGCATCAACTCGGTCTGCATGGTCGTCATCCCAGAAGGAAGCTGACGCACAAGAAAGCCCGCAAACAGTTTGCTGAAGACAAGCAGTCCAAGAACATGGATTACTGGAATGCCCTGTGGCATCTTCTTTGGTCGACCCTGGCGAAGCCTGTTCCGAGTGGAACCTGTCCTGGAAAACCGCTGTATGACCTTGGCCACCATGCTGTAGCTCAGTTTCAGGGTGTTAGCAATCTTCTTATAGCCCAGGCCATCTTTGTGGAGAGCAACAATTCTATTTCTCACATCCTCAGAGAGTTCTTTGCCATGAGGTGCCATGTTGAATATCCAGTGGCCAGTATGAGAGAATTGTACCCAAAACACCAAATTTAACAGCCCTGCTCCCCATTTACACCTGGGACCTTGACACATGACACCAGGGAGGGACAACGACACATTTGGGCACAATTTGGACATGTTCACTGTGGGGTGTACTCACTTATGTTGCCAGCCATTTAGACATTAATGGCTGTGTGTTGAGTTATTTTCAGAAGACAGTAAATCTACACTGCTATACAAGCTGTACACTGACTACTCTAAGTTATATCCAAGTTTCATGTCTATAGTGTTGTCCCATGAAAAGATATAATGAAATATTTGCAGAAATGTGAGGGGTGTACTCACTTTTGTGATACACTGTATATATATACTGTATATATATATATATATATATATATATATACGTATATATAAATATATAAATATATATATATATATATATATATATATACTGTATATATATACACACACTGATCAGCCATAACCACCTCTTTGTTTCTACACTCACTGTCCATTTTATAAGCTACACTTATCACATAGAAGCACTTTGCAACTTTTTAGCCTGCTTTCACCCTGTTCTTCAATGGTCAGGACCACCACAGAGCAGGGATTATTTGGGTGGTGGATCATTCTCAGCACTGCAGTGACACTGACATGGTGGTGGTGTGTTAGTGTGTGTTGTGTTTGTATGAGTAAATCAGACACATCAGCACTGCTCGAATCCACTCTATTAGATACTCATACCTGTTGAGTTAGTGTTTGAGTTGGTCATCTTCTAGACCTTCATCAGTGGTCACAGGATGCTGCCCATGGGGCGCTGTTGGCTGGATATTTTTGGTTGGTGGACTATTCTCAGTCCAGCAGTGACAGTGAGGTGTTTAAAAACTCTTCAATGGTCTCCAATGCTCTTCAATCCCAGGACCACTACAGAGCAGGTATTATTTGGGTGGTGGATCATTCTCAGCACTGCAGTGACACTGACATGGTGGTGGTGTGTTAGTGTGTGTTGTGCTGGTATGAGTGGATCAGACACAGCAGCATGATAGGGGGCTTACAAAGCATGCAGAGAAACAGATGGACTACAGTCAGTAATTGTAGAACTACAAAGTGCTTCTATATGGTAAGTGGAGCTGATAAAATGGACAGTGAGTGTAGAAACAAAGAGGTGGTTTTAATGTTATGGCTGATCGTTGTATATATATATATATATATATATATATATATATATATATATATATATATATATATATATATATATACACACACACACACATAAAATATCTACGGAAATGAATCAAAAGGTTTAAGGTTTAACTACATGTTGCTAGGAAGTGTGCACCATCATTATTACCCTTTCCCATCCTGTGACTGCCATGTTACAATCCATTGTTAAACACCCCATTGAGGTTACATTACTTTAATGGGTGCTAACCTGCTGTTCAAACAATACGTCAGGTTTGCAGCGAGTGCCAGCACCACTTTGCTCTACTTTATACTCCTTTATACTCTAATGGCCTTAGGGAGCTGTGCCAAGGTGCAGCAGCTCTGGGAAAGTTGGCAGTAGGGGATAATAAGGTACTGTAGACCTACTGTAGCATAAAGTATATATTTCTCAGTTTTGTTCATGAAACCAATGCAAACCCCTGCCTTAAGAACCTTTTTTTATTTAAATTACAGATGTTCATTAGTAACTTTTTTTTCCAATATTCCTACCTCCCAGTAGTGTGGGCAGTTGTAGCCTTGCAGTAAAGGTACTGGAATAGTTTTCAAAAGGTTGCTGGTTCAAGCCCCACCACTATCCCCTGTTGGGCTCTTGTTTAAGGTCCTTAGCCCTAAATTGCTTAGATTGTATACAGTACTGTAAGTTGCCTTGGATAGAAGCGTCTGCCAATTGCCATAAATGTAAGTAAACTGTCTTTACTTGCTTTACAGTTTTACTAAAGTAAAGCCTGGCTTTCTTATATCTGCTTACCCTCTACAACTTTAATTGTTAAGCATTTTCTCAGATTGTTCTCCCTTCTATCTCGTGTTCTTTCTTCCTATATACAACCCCAAATCAGAAAACGTTGGGACAGTATGGAAAATGCAAATAAAATAAAAATGCAGTGTTCCTTACATTTACTTTGACTTTTATTTGATTGTAGACAGTCGACTTCTCTGGGCTTGGAGGCATCTAGGATGGACCATCACATAGTGGAAACGTGTATTGTGGTCAGATGAATCAGCATTCCAGGTCTTGTTTTGGGAAAAAAAGGACGCAATGTGCTCCGGACCAAAGACGAAAAGGACCATCCAGACTGTTATTAAGTCCAAAAGCCAGGGTCTGTCATGGTATGGGGCTGTGTCAGTGCCCTTGGCAAAAGTCATTTACACTTCTGTAATGGCAGCATTAATGCAGAAAAGTACATTGAGATCTTAGAGCAACATATGCTGCCTTCAAGGCGTCATCTTTTCCAGGGACGTCCATGCACTTTTTAACAAGACAATGCAAAACCACATGCTGCACACATTACAAAGGCATGGCTGTGGAAAAAGAGGGTACGGGTACTGGACTGGCCTGCCTGCAGTCCTGACCTGTCCCTAATAGAGAATGTATGGAGAATTTTGAAACGAAAAATGCAACAACGACGACCCCGTACTGTTGCACATCTTAAGACGTGTTTGCAGGAAGAATGAGACAAAATAAAAGCTGAAACACTAAATCACTTTGTATCCTCGGTGCCAAAACGACTTTTATGTGTGGTGAAAAGGAATGGCAACATTACAAAGTGGTAAATGCTTTACTGTCCCAACTTTTTTGGAATGTGTTGCAGGCCTGAAATGCAGAAATGGATGTTTATTAATAAATGAAATGAAGTTGAGCAGATAAAACATGAAATATCTCAGGTTCATCCTGTTTGCAATCAAATAAAAGTCAAAGTAAATGTAAGAAACTCTGTGTTTTTCAATATTTGCATTTTCCATGCTGTCCCAACTTTTTCTGATTTTAGGTTGTATTGAAGAAATCAGCTGCTTGGCTTTATGTCGCTTTAGGTATAAAAAGAAAGAAAGAGAGGGAGGGAAGGGTATATGTATCACTGTCCAGGTTTTCATAGGTGGTTGGCTCCTTGCCTGTGATTCATAGTATTAGTGCACCCTAACTCATACTTTTACATTTAAAAAGTGAGAATCTAGTGTGAATCATGGTACATTCATGTTTTCACATGTACCATCTGAGAACAGTGAAATATTAGAGAATAGCACCCAGAGGGGGGTTTCATGGGTTTTTACACGTTGTGTGTCATGAACATAAAAGATGTCTGGCAGGCACTCCTTTTGTTTACTCTGGCATTCAAATTCATTAAGTGTCCATGATGTGTGAGAGAGCCTTTATGTGAGTTTCTCAAATATCCAATAGAATGAATGAATTTAATTAGTAAATGTGGGATTAGAACAGCATCAATATAAATAATCATAGTCTAGTGGAACCCTCTTTATAAAGACTTCATTACCATATTAATGGAGTGGCAACATGGGCAACAAGATTCTATATTAGAAAAATGAAATAGATCACACACTAGACATCCTGCAAAGATCACATCTCAAGCTCAATGTGTAATTAAAAAAGAGGTTAAAAATAGAAAAGCTATGCAATGCTGAATGAGTTGGAATCTTTTATTCACAAAGGTTTTTAGACCTTGCTGTGGTACTCAAGACTGTTTAGGTGCATCCAGTTTCTTTATTATTAAGATGTGTCTAGAATTTAAATGTAGTCCACATGTCATACACATAATTCTTCTGTCTGTTCAGTCGCTCTGAATGGTATTTCCCCAAGCTTTTTGGGTCTTCCTTTTGCCACCTTCGTCTATTGCAAAATGCTGGTCGGTGTTGTTGCATTCAGTATAATAATAATAATAATAATAATAATAATACATTTTATTTATAACGCACTTTACATTTGAAAACAAATCTCAAAGTGCTACAGAAAAAGAGTAATATAAAAAATCATTAAATATAAAACAAATATAAACATCATAGCATCATGAGACATACATCATAAAATCAGCGGTTATTTAAGTCGTAACATTTGTTAAAAAGAAAAGTTTTTAGACCATTTTTAAAACTCTCAATCGTCTGTGGTGCCCTCAGATGGACAGGAAGGGCATTCCATAGATGAGGAGCAGCAGAACAGAAAGTATAAGTATACACTGATCAGCCATTACATTAAAACCACTGTCCATTTTATCAGCTCCACTTACCATATAGAAGCACTTTGTAGTTCTACTATTACTGACTGTAGTCCATCTGTTTCTATTCATACTTTTTTTAGCCTGCGAATTTCACCCTGTTCTTTAATGGTCAGGACCCCCACAGGACTACAGTGTTAGGGTTCCCGCAACAACTAGTGAACCTATGTGCACTTCCCAGCGTCAGCGGTGTTACAGAACTCCAACAAAGAAACCCTTAAGTACCAAACGCCCTAATTAGTGCTGACAGTCTACAGCTGACTCTGTCCTATTTAAGCAGAGCTAGGGGAGCTGCAAGCTGTCGCACCTTTTGTTGCTTTACCGTGTTATTGGTTAATGTCTTACCTTTTTAGGGCCAGAAGGTACCCTGGTGTCGTTAGGACATTCGGGAATGTAAAGTCGCAAGACTGAGGTAGCAAGGCTTTATTTTCTGTGAGGGAAAGAAAGGTGCGACCATAAAACATGGATCCAGCGGATTCCCCACCAGTAACCGATGTGTTACGCCACCAGGGGATAACTTTAGGGAGACATGAACTGGCGCTTAATGAATTGGCTCAACGCCTGGCCGATTTGTCGTATGCCATATCACCACCTAACACCAGTGGTGATAACCCAGTCCAATCTCCAGTTCTCCCCGGACCGTCCCAAGTAGGGGAGCCTCCCATTCCGTCCCCTGAACGCTTTGCAGGAGATGCCAAGCGCTGTCGAGGCTTTCTCCTGCAGTGTTCTCTGGTATTTGAGCAGCAGCCTTCTCGATTTCCTACGGAGCGCTCGAAGGTGGCTTTTATCATCTCTCTCCTTACGGGTAAAGCCCTGGAGTGGGCCACCGCTCTTTGGGAGAAAGACTCAAGCGAGTGCTCCTCAGAGCGCACCTTTGTTTCAGCTCTGAAGGAGACGTTCTTTAATCCACAGGGGGGGAGAGAGGCTGGACCCCGTCTGCTCGAATTAACCCAGGGAGGACGATCCGTGGCGGACTATGTTATTGAGTTTCAAACCTTGGCGGCCGAATGTGGGTGGGACGAGTACGCCCTTATGGCCATTTTCCATCGCGGACTTGGGGAGAGAATAAAGGACGAGCTGGCCACTCGTGATCTCCCCTCTTCGCTCGGGTCTTTCTACCAATTAGCCACTCGCCTTGACACCCGGCTCAGGCAGCGGGCTCGGGAGCGAGGAGCCCGCCCTCCTTGGAATAAAACCAACTATCCAGTGAGGACCGAGAACCAGGCTCTACTCGATCCCGACTCTGAACCCATGCAGTTGGGAGGGGCTCAGGCAGCTGCTCGACAGACACCGGGTCCTTCTAGCAAACCTAGGTGGTCGTTAAACAACTAGGCCGCTCGCGGGGCAGGGAGCCGAGAGCAGGCCAAGCAATCATCCCTGATAGGGGTCTATTTTTGCTGGCCCAGTTGTGCTGGGGAACTGGAACCACCAAGCTAAAACTCTGCATTGACTCAGGAGCAGTCGAAAGTTTTATCGACCTGGCCCTGGCTCAGCGGCTCGGCATCGTCCTCCAGCCGCTAGCGGTCCCCATTTCCGTATTCGCTGTAGATGGCCGGGCAGTAGCGGGAGGTCCCATTACCCATCAAACACAACCCCTTACTCTTCTCCTCAATAATCACATGGAAAAGATCACATTTCTGGTTACTCGTATCCCCCATCTTCAGTTGGTCCTGGGCTTCTCCTGGTTAAATAAGCACAATCCTCGGATTGATTGGGCCACTGGGTCAATCTTTGGGTGGGGGACACTGTGCCAGGACTCTTGCTTGTTACAGGCTAGCCCACGACCAGAGTCTAAGGCACCCCCCATAGCACCAGAGGATCTAGCTAAGATACCCTCCGTTTATCATGACCTCCAAGAGGTCTTTAGTAAGTCCCGGGCTCAGGACTTACCACCTCATAGGCCGTTTGATTGTGCTATTAACCTTCTGTCTGGTACTTCACCTCCCAGGGGACGTCTGTTTTCTTTGTCTGCTCCAGAAAGAACAGCCATGGAGGAATACGTTCGGGAGGCGCTCCAGCAAGGTTTTATTCGTCCCTCTTCCTCACCAGCAGGCGCCGGATTCTTCTTTGTCGGTAAGAAGGACGGTTCACTACGCCCGTGCATTGACTATCGTGGCCTTAATGCTATCACCATTAAGGACCGATATCCGCTGCCCCTAATGGCAACGGCCTTTGAAGCAATCCAGCGGGCAGTCGTCTTCACTAAGCTTGATTTGCGTAGCGCATACAATCTTATACGGGTTCGACGGGGGGACGAATGGAAGACGGCATTTATCACACCCACAGGCCATTATGAGTATCTTGTAATGCCCTTTGGCTTGATGAATGCTCCAGCCACCTTCCAGCGCTTCATTAACGAGGCCCTACGAGAGGCCCTCGACAGGTATGTCTACGTCTACTTAGACGACATCCTGATTTTCAGCCGGAACCTTGACGAGCATATAAGCCATGTTAGACGGGTGCTCCAACTTCTATTAAAACACCAGTTATTTGTCAAATTAGAAAAATCAGTTTTTCATTCCTCTACCATCTCCTTTTTGGGCTTCATTGTTTCCCAGGGGAGGCTCCGTATGGACCCAACCAGGACTAAGGCTGTGGAGGATTGGCCAACCCCCAACTCGGTACGCCAAGTTCAGAGGTTCCTGGGATTCGCCAACTTTTTTAGGCGGTTTATACGCAACTTCAGTACAGTTGCAGTTCCCCTAACAACCCTCACTGGTAAGGGGCCGTTCCGATGGTCGGAGCAGGCTCAGGAGGCCTTTGTAAAACTCAAGGCTCTCCTTACCACTGCCCCTATCCTCCAATTGCCAGACCCTAATGAGCCCTTTGTAGTTGAGGTTGACGCCTCAGAGATCGGGGTAGGGGCAGTTTTGTCCCAGAGGGTAGGGCCCGAGAAGAAGTTGCACCCTTGTGCCTTCTTCTCACACCGCCTGACCCCTGCCGAGCGCAATTACCCAGTAGGGGACCGGGAGTTGTTAGCCATCAAGCTAGCTTTGGATGAATGGCGGCACTGGCTCGAGGGTGCTAAACATCCCTTTCTTGTTTGGACCGACCATAAAAACCTGTCATTTATCCAACAAGCAAAGCGGATGAACTCTCGACAAGCTCGCTGGTCATTATTCTTTGGGCGGTTTCAGTTCACCCTTTCCTACCGACCAGGGTCCAAGAATTGCAAACCTGATGCCCTCTCCCGCCAGTGGGAGCTTAATAGACCAGAGACAGAGCCTGAACCCATTCTTCCACCGTCCCAGATCATGGCCCCAGTAACCTGGGGCATTTCGAAAGTTATCCAGGATGCTCAGGTAAGGGAACCGGACCCGGGAGGAGCTCCCCCAAACCGGATTTTTGTGCCCTCCAGCGTCCGCCGCCAGGTATGCCAGTGGGCCCACGGCTCCCAGTTTGCAGCCCATCCAGGGGTCACTAAGACCCTGGAACTCCTTCGTAGGCGATTCTGGTGGCCAGGTATGGAGAGCCTGGTAAGAGATTTTATCCGCTCCTGTGCTACGTGTGCCTCTAACAAGAGCACCCGGGAGCGTCCCTTAGGGCTACTTCACCCCCTGCCAGTGCCATCAAGACCCTGGTCACACCTCGCCCTAGACTTTGTTACGGGTCTACCTAAATCCAGGGGATTTACAGTGGTCCTAGTCATAGTGGACAGGTTCACCAAATCCTGTATATTTGTTCCCCTGCCCGGACTCCCATCTGCCATGGGTACGGCTCAGGCGGTTCTGCAGCATGTGGTTAGGGCACATGGCATACCGGCAGACATCGTATCTGACCGAGGCCCACAGTTCATCAGCCAGTGCTGGCGGGCTTTTTGTCGGCTCATAGGGGCCACGGCCAGCCTGTCCTCCGGATACCACCCGGAGTCCAATGGGCAATCTGAGCGAATTATACAGGATTTGGGGAAAATGCTCAGGTGTCTTACGGCAGGCAATCCGGCCACATGGGCAGACAAACTTATATGGGCCGAATTTGCCCATAACACCCTCCACCACTCCGCCCTAGGGATGTCTCCATTCGAGGCGCAGTATGGGTACCCACCTCCACTGTTCCCTGAACAGGAACGCGAGGTGGCTGTTCCTTCCATTCAGCGACATGTTCGTCGCTGCCATGCCATTTGGCGTAAGGCCAGACGGGCCCTCCTAACTGCTAGGCGCTCCATGAAGCGCAGCGCAGATCGCAGACGACTACCGGCCCCTTCTTTCCGTCCGGGTCAACGGGTACTCCTCTCGACCCGAGATCTCCCCATTAGAGGTGCCCCCCACAAACTAGCGCCTAGGTTTATCGGCCCATTTAAAATAATTCGGCGAATAAACCCTGTGACATACAGGTTGGAGTTACCAGCTCGAATGAAGACCCATCCAACCTTTCACGTCTCACAGTTGCGCCCATATGCTTGTCAAGGTTCCTCCCTTCCCACCCAACCTCCTGCCCCACGCATTATCCAGGGTGCTCCCGCATTTACAGTCCGTCGCCTCCTTGACACTAGGAAAGTGCAGGGTAGCACCCAATATCTGGTTGACTGGGAGGGATATGGCCCAGAGGAGCGTTCTTGGGTTCCTGCTCGCTACATCTTGGATCCTGAACTTATCCGGGAGTTTCGCAGGAACCGGGCAGCTGGCCTTGGGACCTCAGGAGCGCTCCCTAGAGGGGAGGGTACTGTTAGGGTTCCCGCAACAACTAGTGAACCTATGTGCACTTCCCAGCGTCAGCGGTGTTACAGAACTCCAACAAAGAAACCCTTAAGTACCAAACGCCCTAATTAGTGCTGACAGTCTACAGCTGACTCTGTCCTATTTAAGCAGAGCTAGGGGAGCTGCAAGCTGTCGCACCTTTTGTTGCTTTACCGTGTTATTGGTTAATGTCTTACCTTTTTAGGGCCAGAAGGTACCCTGGTGTCGTTAGGACATTCGGGAATGTAAAGTCGCAAGACTGAGGTAGCAAGGCTTTATTTTCTGTGAGGGAAAGATTGGTGTGATTGCTACGCAGCCCTCGCGCTGCCTTTATTTTACTGGCTCTGGTTTCCTCCCGCACTGTTAGCAGGAGGCTAACCGCTAGCTGGGGCTGTAACGCTGGGCAGCTTCGTAAGCCATTAATGCCGGCGTGTTTGTTAAGTCTATATAGGAAGGTGCTTATAGCGTTCGCTCTTGTACTGGGCGATCCGGGTTCGAATCCTCTCCAGCGATCGCTCTTTAACTCTTCTGTTTTGATTTTACAGATCAGCTGATTGAATTCGCGGTGAGCCTAGGTTCCGCCTTATCTGCGCTCAGTCAGCTTTTCTGTGCAGCTGCTATTTGGCGCAGCGGAAGCTTTGTGTACCTGCGAAGTCAGCGACCTCGGTTCGAGACTCGCACTTCAATTATTGTTTTTCTTTATTTTTGAGTTTATGCCACTCGGCGCCTGATCGGAACGTCTCCGATCCTTTTTGTTTCTTGTTTTCTCTTTGTTTATTTTGTTTTTGTGTCACCTTTTTATTAATAAATATAGTTGCTTGCGCAACCTAAATCTGCTCTTGGGTCCGACTCCTTTCATCTTAACATACAGAGCAGGTATTATTTAGGTGGTGGATGATTCTCAGCACTGCAGCGACACTGACATGGTGGTGGTGTGTTAGTGTGTGTTGTGCTGGTATGAGTGAATCAGACACAGCAGCGCTGCTGGAGTTTTTAAATACCATGTCCACTCACTGTCCACTATACTAGACACTCCTACCTAGTTGGTCCACCTTGTAGATGTAAAGTCAGAGACAATCGCTCATCTATTGCTGCTGTTTGAGTTGGTCATCTTCTAGACCTTCATCAGTAAGTAAGTAAGTAAGTAAATTTTATTTATAAAGCACTCTTAAAACAACTTACGTTGACCAAAGTGCTGTACATCGAATAAGCATACATAACACAACAATATATTAAAAAAGTAAGAACCAAATAAAAATACAGAGTAAGAGACAAAATAAAACAAATACAAATAGACTAAACAATTAAAATTAACACAGCTCCTCACTGTTCAAATGCCAGCTTATAAAGGTATGTTTTTAGGAGTGATTTAAAAACAGCGGCCGAAGGTGCTGGACAGTGGTCACAGGACGCTGCCTACGGGGCGCTGTTGGCTGGATATTTTTGGTTGGTGGACTATTCTCAGTCCGGAAGTGACAGTGAGGTGTTTAAAAACTCCAGCAGCGCTGCTGTGTCTAATCCACTCATACCAGCACAAGACACACTAACACACCACCACCATGTCAGTGTCACTGCAGTGCTGAGAATGATCCACCACCCAAATAATATCTACTCTGTAGTGGTCCTGCTGGTGTCCTGACCATTGAAGAACAGCATGAAAGGGGGCTAACAAAGCATGCAGAAAAACAGATGAGCAAGTGGAGCTGATAAAATGGACAGTGTGTGTAGAAACAAGAAGGTGGTTTTAATGTTATGGCTGATCAGTGTATATGATCAACCTAGCGCCATCTTCACTGTGCAATGATGTCAAAAAGATGCTCAGCACAGATGCCAGTTCATCTGTATTATGCTGCAGTTCTGCAAGGATTTGACTGAGCACAGTGGCATCATCTACAAAATGTAAGTAATTCCATAGCCCATTTTATTCCAGTTTGCTTACTTGCTGTAATTTTCTGCATTATAATATCAATAACTACTAAAAAACAGGAATTGGGATAAAATACACCCTTGTCTAGACCCTGATATAATGTGTCAGTAAGACCATAATCCTTTTTCACACAACAGCCTAAATCAAAGTATAGTGTTTTGAAGATTCTTACAAATTTTTAAGTATGCCATATAGTTGCAGTATCTGTCAAAGTGATTCACTGTGCAAACTGTCGAAAGCTTTTTTACTGTCTATAAAATTAGCATAAAGTGGTGTGGTGACCAGGCCATAATCTGGCTTGTTCAGTGCAAAAGACTTTGCCCAGAATGTAGAGGATAGTAACTCCTTGGCAGTCCACTTGTTGCAATTTAAATTATTGGATGTACTTTGTAAAGGCACACACTTAGATCTCAATTTACACTGTATTGCTAAAAACAAAAAACAACCCCAAGAAGTCCAGGCTATGGATGGCTATGGATCTTTATAGGTATAGAGATAAGAGCAAGGAAATACAACTTTATCTAAGGCTTTATGTACCACAGCGGGTTCAATAATTTTGAGATAGAAAAGGCTTTACCTTGAACCTTCTTTACCTTGAAATTGGATATATGGGCAAGTGAGATTAAGAAGGTAAAAAGAGCTCTCAATAAATACAGTGCTGTTAGGAGCGTGAAAGTAATGCACATTTTTCTGGATTTTCTGAATCTTTTTACAATATCATGTATGGTAGATGGTACAGGCTTTAAACTAGACAAGTGACAAGATGACAATTGACAAAACAGCTTGAATCAAAGTATGGTGTTTTGATTAATCTTACACATCTTCAAGTATACCATATAGTTGCAGTAACCACCAAAGTGATTCACTGTGCAAACAGTTGAAAGATTTTTTGAAGTCTATGAAATTAACATGAAGTGGCGAGTTTTTGATGCATGATCGACCAGGTCGGAATCTGGCTTGTTTAGTACTTTGCCCAGAGCAGAGAGGATAGTAACTCCCTGGCAGTCCACTTGTTGCAATTGTAATACAGTTTGTAAAGGCACACATCTAAATCTCAATTTACAATGTATTGTTAGAAGGTTGTCAAGTTACAGAGATAAGGTCAAGGAAATAAAACAATATCTGAGGCTTTGAGTACCACAGTGGGTTCAATAATTTTGAGATAGAAGAGGCTGTACCTTGAACCTTCTTTACCTTGAAATTGGACATATGGGCTAGAGAAATTAGGGAGATAGAAAAGAGCTCTAAAAAGTGCCAGGTCTTTGTTGGGCATGTTACATCACATGTTTTGCAGGTGGATTTTTTGCCCATTTCTTCTTGACTTTGGCATCAGTCCCTGGTTACCTGGTCTGATTCTCCTCTTCATGATGCAAGAGTCATAAGCTTGAACTTCCCATCATAATGTTTCCTTAATGGCAGTATATGTCTCTTTAATATATACAATATATACAATATACAATATATATATATATGTGTGTGTGTGTGTGTGTGTGTTTATACACACTATATTGCCAAAAGTATTCACTCGTCTGCCTTCACACACATATGAACTTGAGTGACATCCCATTCTTAATCCGTAGGGTTTAATATGATGTCGGCCCACCCTTTGCAGCTATAACAGCGTCAACTCTAGAATTTTTGACCATTCTTTCAGAAGCGCATTTGTGAGGTCAGACACTGATGTTGGACGAGAAGGCCTAATTCATCCCAAAGGTTTTCTATCGGGTTGAGGTCAGGACTCGTCCATCAGATTGCCAGATGGAGAAGCGTGATTGGTCACTCCAGAGAACACGTCTCCACTGCTCTAGAGTCCAGTGGCGGCATGCTTTACACCACTGCATCCGGCGCTTTGCATTGCGCTTGGTGATGTAAGGCTTGAATGCAGCTGCTCGGCCATGGAAACCCATTCCATGAAGCTCTACGCACAGTTCTTGAGCTAATCTGAAGGCCACATGAAGTTTGGAGGTCTGTAGTGATTGACTCTGCAGAAAGTTGGTGACCTCTGCACACTATGCTCCTTAGCATCTGCTGACCCCGCACTGTCATTTTACATGGTCTACCACTTCATGGCTGAGTTGCTGTCGTTCCCAATCGCTTCCACTTTGTTATAATACCACTGACAGTTGACTGTGAAATATTTAGTAGCGAGGACATTTCACGACTGGACATGTTGCACAGGTGGCATCCTATCACAGCACCACACTGGAATTCACTGAGCTCCTGAGAGCGACCCATTCTTTCACTAATGTTTGTAGAAGCAGACTGCATGCCTAGGTGCTTGGTTTTATACACCTGTGGCCATGGAAGTGATTGGAACACCTGAATTCAATGATTTGGATGGGTGAGTGAATACTTTTGGCAATATACACCGATCAGCCATAACATTAAAATCACCTCCTTGTTTCTACACTCACTGTCTATTTTATCAGCTCCACTTACCATATAGAAGCACTTTGTAGTTCTACAATTACTGACTGTAGTCCATCTGTTTCTCTGCATGCTTTGTTAGCTCCTTTCATGCTGTTCTTCAATGGTCAGGACCCCCACAGGACCACCACAGAGCAGGTATTTTTTAGGTGGTGGATCATTCTCAGCACTGCAGTGACACTGACATGGTGGTGGTGTGTTAGTGTGTGTTGTGCTGATACGATTGGATCAGACACATCAGTGCTGCTGGAGGTTTTATATACCATGTCCACTCACTGTCCACTCTAGTAGACTCTCCTTCCTAGTTGGTCCACCTTGTAGATGTAAAGTCAGAGACGATCGCTCATCTATTGCTGCTGTTTGAGTTGGTCATCTTCTAGACCTTCATCAATGGTCACAGGATGCTGCCCACAGGGCAGGATATTTTTGGTTGGTGAACTGTTCTCAGACCTCAGTGACAGTGGTGTTTAAAAACTCCAGCAGCGCTGCTGTGTCTGATCCACTCGTACCAGCACAACACACACTAACACACCACCACCATGTCAGTGTCACTGCAGTGCTGAGAATGATCCACCACCTAAATAATACCTCCTCTGTGGTGGTCCTTTGGGTTCCTGACCATTGAAGAACAGGGAGAAAGCAGGCTAAAAAAAGCATGCAGAGTAACAGATGGACTACAGTCAGTAATTGACTACAAAGGGCTTCTATATGGTAAGTGGAGCTGATAAAATGGACAGTGAGTGTGGAAACAAGGAGGTATATATATAATAATATATAATATAATTAAATTAAGCCATACAAAATACCAATGTTTTGTGTTATTATATAAATGTGTCTAATATTATGATTTAGCTAAGTAATTACTGCAGAAACTTACATGATTTCAAAAGGTTTATAAACGTTTTCTTGTTACTGTAACTATACAGACATGGGGCAATAAACCCATCCATACACCATATGCTGAATTTCTAAATTAAGAATAGGAGATCATGACATATGACTATGTAGTAAACAGCAGCCCAACTCTCTGGCAATACTAACCTTTCCCCCCTCTGCTTAGCTTACTTCCCGAACAAACACATTCATTACTCCACTCCTGCACTGACACTGCGCAGATATGCTCTCTAGGGCATGGGGTCAATGTTTACCCTACACACAGAAAATTGGAGCGAGAGAGAACGAAAGATATCTATTAGAGGAGTTCAGGGCTGCAACTGCAGCCGACATATTTTAACATTTGGTTTGATGTTAAGCTGTTTAGTTTGGCAGACAGGGCAGTGTATTCTCTTTGTCTTAGAGAAATTTACACATATATTTGTCTTTTTTACCCAGTTAGTAATGGTGTGTTCTTTACTTCAACACACACATGCACATTGTGGCTAACTGACATGTGTACGGGTGACCCGAGACAGTGCAGTGGCACTGCAAGTAAGGTGGGAGTCCCATCTTCCATCTTAATTTCCTCTAGGGGTGATTGAGTAAGTGCTTGTGTACAGGCTGAATTCAGGCCTTGCACCCTAGCCAAAGTCCAAGGTTTCTGGGAAGGCTCTGAACTCACTGTAACCATCATAAGGATGAGACACTTCCTAAACATTAGTAATGTTAAATGTAATAGTAAATAAATGAATTTGCCACCACAATTTACCTAAAACCAATTTTGTTGAGTAAAAAATAGACCATGACAGATCACTGTTACAGGAAAATCATGAGGTTAAAAATAGAAAGAAGAGATTTTTTTTTTCCAGTGAATCCACAAGCACTTCATTCCACTTACACCCCACCCACTTGGCAAAAATTATAATGATTTTACTGTAAATGTTTTATACCACCAACCGTAAACTGTAAACTGCAAATGGTACAACAACCTTCCTGTCAGTCAGCTGTGTTTCAAAAGTCTTCTAAATAGTGTTTCCGGTAAATATTTGTTGACAAACTGGAGATCCTCTGCCCATCCTTGCTTTTCAAACACTTAGCCTTTTGTAGATACTGAATTAGTTACAAATCATGATTTCAATCACCTGTTGACATCAGATCTTTAAAATCACATCATTACTTAGTGTTATTCTACCACATTATTAGCCCTTAATTGGTCCCATCCCAACTTTTTTGGAATGTATTGCAGGCCTGAAATGCAGGAATGGCTGTATATTAACAAATGAAGTTGACCAAATAAAATGAAATATCTGAAATATCTGGAGAATGGAGCTCCAAATACAATCTGTAATGCTTGGCTAGTACAGTGTATCACAAAAGTGAGTACACCCCTCACATTTCTGCAAATATTTTATTATATATTTTCATGGGACAACACTATAGAAATAAAACTTGGATATAACTTAGAGTAGTCAGTGTACAACTTGTATAGCAGTGTAGATTTACTGTCTTCTGAAAATAACTCAACACATAGCCATTAATGTCTAAATGGCTGGCAACATAAGTGAGTACACCCTACAGTGAACATGTCCAAATTGTGCCCAAAGTGTCAATATTTTGTGTGACCACCATTATTATCCAGCACTGCCTTAACCCTCCTGGGCATGGAATTCACCAGAGCTGCACAGGTTGCTACTGGAATCCTCTTCCACTCCTCCATGATGACATCACGGAGCTGGTGGATGTTAGACACCTTGAACTCCTTCACCTTCCACTTGAGGATGCGCCACAGGTGCTCAATTGGGTTTAGTCCATCACCTTTACCTTCAGCTTCCTCAGCAAGGCAGTTGTCATCTTGGAGGTTGTGTTTGGGGTCGTTATCCTGTTGGAAAACTGCCATGAGGCCCAGTTTTCGAAGGGAGGGGATCATGCTCTGTTTCAGAATGTCACAGTACATGTTGGAATTCATGTTTCCCTCAATGAACTGCAGCTCCCCAGTGCCAGCAACACTCATGCAGCCCAAGACCATGATGCTACCACCACCATGCTTGACTGTAGGCAAGATACAGTTGTCTTGGTACTTCTCACCAGGGCGCCGCCACACATGCTGGACACCATCTAAGCCAAACAAGTTTATCTTGGTCTCGTCAGACCACAGGGCATTCCAGTAATCCATGTTCTTGGACTGATGTCTTCAGCAAACTGTTTGCGGGCTTTCTTGTGCGTCAGCTTCCTTCTGGGATGACGACCATGCAGACCGAGTTGATGCAGTGTGCGGTGTATGGTCTGAGCACTGACAGGCTGACCTCCCACGTCTTCAACCTCTGCAGCAATGCTGGCAGCACTCATGTGTCTATTTTTTAAAGCCAAGCTCTGGATATGACGCCGTACACATGGACTCAACTTCTTTGGTCAACCCTGGCGAAGCTTGTTCCGAGTGGAACCTGTCCTGGAAAACCGCTGTATGACCTTGGCCACCATGCTGTAGCTCAGTTTCAGGGTGTTAGCAATCTTCTTATAGCCCAGGCCATCAGGAGAGCAACAATTCTATTTCTCACATCCTCAGAGAGTTCTTTGCCATGAGGTGCCATGTTGAATATTCAGTGGCCAGTATGAGAGAATTGTACCCAAAACACCAAATTTAACAGCCCTGCTCCCCATTTACACCTGGGACCTTGACACATGACACCAGGGAGGGACAACGACACATTTGGGCACAATTTGGACATGTTCACTGTGGGGTGTATTCACTTATGTTGCCAGCTATTTAGACATTAATGGCTGTGTGTTGAGTTATTTTCAGAAGACAGTAAATCTACACTGCTATACAAGTTGTACACTGACTACTCTAAGTTATATCCAAGTTTCATGTCTATAGTGTTGTCCCATGAAAAGATATAATGAAATATTTGCAGAAATGTGAGGGGTGTACTCACTTTTGTGATACACTGTATGTTGAGTCCTTATATGGACACAGTGATGGCAATCCCTACATTCATTCATACTGTATACCATCTGTTTTACCACTGCTTTATTATATTTAGAATTGCAGTGGGTACAATTTACTGGGTGAAGAGTAGTAAATGCCCTGGACAGGTCACACACAATCACACAAACACACACAATCACGCTTTTCACACAACTTTTAGTAGCTGGATGCGGAGCGGGATGACCGAAGCCTTCCATTGAATTGGCACCCTGTTGGCATTGGCATTCTTACTGTCTTGTGCCCAGTGTTTCCTGCTGCATCCTATTCAAGATAAAGATAATAAAGAATTGATGCAAATAATAAAAAAAAACACTCTCTAACTATTCATTCAATAATTATTTCATTCAGTCATTGTCTGTTTTACATCTGTTTTATCCTGGTCAGTCTCATGGTGGGACTGATTCTTGTGATATTAAAGACTGGACCCAGTTACAGATTATTTAAACAAGGCAGAACATTCCTGTGGCTAAAGTGCTAGAAAACAAAAGAAGTGAAATAAGTGCTAAATGAATAAACATACTAAAGAGAGAAAAGACAGGGAAATACATTTGGAAGAAAACAAAGAAGGAAACAAAGAAATACACTGACAAAATACAAAGGAGCACTTGGTTGCAACTGTGCCAGCTATTTAATTCACTTGTGAGCTACAACCTAAGTGCCTGACAGAGAACCAAGAGAAGAAAACTGGCACTGGCTATTAAAAACGCAAGAAAGCCACCACACCATTAAGCTACAACCCAAGCACTTAACATACAACAGAAAAAGGTGAACTCAGTAAAAATACAAGCTGCCACTCCATCAATGGACACTATTTGCATCCTGGATGGATTGTAAGACTTCTTTCAAAAATACAAGAAAGCTAGCCGTTCAGGTGGCGCAGCAGTAAAACACGCTAGCACACAAGAGCTGACATTTCGAACATTTGACAAGATTGCCTGTTGTTCATACAGGGAGGGAAAAGCTGGATAGGGACCTCAAAACTGATGCAATTACGACCTCTGCTGGCTGATTGATGGCGTCACAGAGTTGAGGGATAATGCCAACAGGGTGTGGCTCTCCATACACAAAGCTGATCCGCATATGAACTCGCCTTGTGCAGGTGAAAAGATGCAGTCGGCTACTGCTCACGTGTTGAAGGGGGCGTGTGTCAAAAGCAAAAATTATACAGTGGTCAAAAGCAAAATTGGAAAATAATATGTATGATGCCATACATTTTTGTTTAAGTTTACTTTTTCACAATCATCTGTTTTTTATGTGCTTATGCAGTTATGAAATAAGTTTGGGGAAAAAAGATACAGCTGAAGCTCTTTCCAACTGGCTGCCTTTATATTTACCCATAATTCCTGTCTGTCCTCCTTGATGAATAATGTCAGGCAGTCCTACAACAGGACCTTAAAACCCAAGTTTCACATTAGATACTCCAAAAAAAAATATCTATCTCAAAAAAAAGTATCAGCTACCAACTAACGTTCATGCCCTATCTGCTGACCTCAACAACCATCCCAATCACCCCTCACCTTTAGCTCTACAAATACAAGAAGGTAGAGTTAAGCTAATTGGTAACACCTAAATTGAAAACAACATTTAACCAAGGAAACAGAGAGAAAGAAAACATAGAATGGACTAGGGTGGCCACATTCATAGCCACAAAAAGGAAAACATTACACCCCAAAAAGGAGGACATTACACCCAAAAGGAGGACATCATACCAAGAACAGGGGGACATGATACTGCAACACACAGAATGAAACCATAACCCAATTTAAGCAAGAATTCTATAACAAATTACTGTTTTCTCACTAAATGTTGTGTCTACTTTTGATATTTAAGTCTGTTCCTTGCTGCCTCCAAAAGTTTACTTTTTGTCATTTTCACAGCGTTCCTGAGCATGAGAGCTGACTAACTGACTCTATTAGAGGTGTATGCAGAACAGAGCGAGCGGGCGAAATTCAACCACCCAATCACAGACTAGCATTTAGAGGGTGGACCTTCTGCGATTGGCCAGTGGTAGCACTATAAGCGGTCAAATGAGGCTGTTAAACCAATTAAATACAAAGCATTTGTTCTGATGTGTACCCGAGCCAATGACAGATAATATTGATCAAAAATGTAACCAGTTCACTCCAAAAGGAGGATTTTTAAGTGTCCGTCCTAGCGTTGTGTGGATGGAGGACTGGCAGCTGAAAAGCCGGACTGTCCGACCTAAAACCGGATGGCTGGCCACCCTAGAATGGACCGAAACACAAGAATACAGAAAGCAATAGGAAATCACAAGTGAAACAAGGAACATGGAAAAAAAGTGTGCAGGCTAAGTACACAATAGGACATCAGATGGACAAAACAGAACACAAGGAATCATTAATGCCTGACAAGAAGAAACAGAACATAATAGTTCCTTACACACAACCAAACGGGAAGGACAAGGGGAACAGCTAAACATGATGAATAAAAGAACAAATCAGAGAGAATGGGAAGCAACCAAGTGGGTGTAAAATAAAAACTAAAACAGTCCATGCGTAGCATCACCTCGGAAACCACGGACGCCATGGGGGAGACTGAGACTGTCAAACACCTCCATTATTCCCTACCACATGAAACGCCCCCTATCAACCAGGCAGTATTTCAACAACCAAAGCATTTCACCTACAACATTGCATCCCATCCCCAGTGCCGATTCAGCCCTCCAGCCACACAACCCACCAGATAATCTTCCTCCCTCCTATCTATGGCCACAACCTTCACCCAGTATCTTACTTTGGACTTCCAAATACCAGCTCCACTTACCATATAGAAGCATATAGAATTGTAGTTCTACAGTTACTGACTGTAGTACATCTGTTTCTCTGCATGTTTTGTTAGCCCTCTTTCATGCTGTTCTTCAATAGTCAGGACCCCCACAGGACCACTAATGGGTAGGTATTATTTGTGTGGTGGATCATTCTCA
This sequence comes from Trichomycterus rosablanca, assembly GCF_030014385.1. Lineage (NCBI taxonomy): Eukaryota > Metazoa > Chordata > Actinopteri > Siluriformes > Trichomycteridae > Trichomycterus > Trichomycterus rosablanca. The sequence goes on along the minus strand of NC_085988.1, from coordinate 57,560,356 downwards.
GCACTGCAGTGACACTGACATGGTGGTGGTGTGTTAGTGTGTGTTGTGCTGGTATGAGTGGATCAGACACAGCAGCGCTGCTGGAGTGTTTAAACACCTCACTGTCACTGCTGGACTGAGAAAAGTCCACCAACCTAAAATATCCAGCCAACAGCAACCCGTGGGCAGCGTTCTGTGACCACTGATGAAGGTCTAGAAGATTACCCACTCAAACAGCAGCAATAGATGAGTGATCGTCTCTGACTTTACATCTACAAGGTGGACCAACTAGGTAGGAGTGTCTAATAGAGTGGACAGTGAGTGGACACAGTATTTAAAAACTCCAGCAGCACTGCTGTGTCTGATCCACTCGTACCAGCACAACACACACTAACACACCACCAGCATGTCAGTGTCACTGCAGTGCTGAGAATGATCCACCACCTAAATAATACCTACTGTGTGGGGTCCTGACCATTGAAGAACAGGGTGAAAGCAGGCTAAAAATGTATGTAGAGAAACAGATGGACTACAGACAGTACTTTTAGAACTACAAAGTGCTTCTATATGGTAAGTGGAGCTGATAAAATGGACAGTGAGTGTAGAAACATGGAGGTGGTTTTAATGTTATGGCTGATCAGTATACACTACCATTTAAGACCACAACCCATACAACTCCATCATTTATCAACACCAGTTACCATTCTCAGGAATCCATTATTCATTTAGGCTCAAATTAGCATCTGAATAAGGACTACAAGACACAGACCAGCTTCCCATTCATTGGCCATCAGCCCTACATCTATACAACCTTAACACCCACACTTTGCCAGCTACCAACATCAACCAGAAGAGAACAGGTTCTCCCTCTGAGCCTGATTTCTTACGATGTTTCTTTCTTATATGACTAAGGGAGTTTTTCCTTTCCCCTGTCATACCCTGGCTTGCTCATTCTGTGTTTAGACTGAGGTTTAGGCATAGGTCTATGCCAAGTCATCTCGGCATCTGTCGCCAAGAGCAACATAATTGAATAAACCCAACTATCACACAATCCCAATAAGTCCACCCATCCACAGCCAAAACTTATCATCATGACCCACAAAGCCCCATACAGCAAGACATTAGCCCACTATTTTTCACACCAACAGAAGAAGAAAGACTCAATTTGTCATATATACATATACAGTACAACGAAATTCTTTCTTCGCATATCCCAGCTGGTTTGAAAGGTGAGGTCTGAGCACAGGAAGCAGACAAGGTAAAGGGCCCTGCTCAAGGGCCCCATAGTGGATGCATGGCAGAGCCTGGATTTGAAGCAAAAATCTTCCAACTGATAGGCCAAAGCTTTACCCACTAAGCTACCACTTTCCCCTGTGAGAAAGTGAAAAAAACCAGTGGAAGATTCTCCACACTCCTTTTGTTGCCTTCTTTCTCTTTCTGGGCCTCACCTCAGAAAGGTACCTGCAAACTGGAGCTTTTGGAAGTTTTTTGTTCTGGGACGCCAAACCCCTTAAGTAAGTTCTTGGTAATGTTTGTCAATGACTGTGTTTGCATGACTGGCCAGCCTGTAGTCCAGAACAATCTCCTCTTTAAATTGTATGGCATATTATGAAGAGGAGAATCAGACAACAGTAACTGCAGACTGGACAAATGGGCAAAAATTGTACTTGCAAAACTGCACAATTTGTATCATCAGTTACAAAACAATAAAAGGGTGAAAATAAGAAAATGTAACACAGTGGTAAACATGACGATGTCCCAACCCAAGGTGCTATATCATTAAGTTGAAAATAACACTGAAAATAATTTATTTCAGTTCTTTTGTTAGTTAAATTTACACTTTTTTGGAAAAGGGGTGGCAGGAAAAAATGGATTTACAAATGAAAATAAAAAGCCTAACAAAAGTTTACCTTTCTACATTTATGGCGTTTAACAGACATTTCTTTTTTCTATTTATTTACGCATTTCCTTCCTTTTTCTCTTAATTTAGAGCAGGCAATTTGTTTTCCGCTGCTGTGGATCCCTGAGGAGGGTATATTGCTGCTCACGTGCCCTCCCTGCGGACCCCTTCTTTACGCCCGTGCTTCTGCGCCTCTATTTACTACCCAGGGTCCTTGCACAGGGTTTGAAGACCCCACCCACCCAGCAGACTCAGTGGTCAATTTGTGTCTGCTGCAGGCACTGCCAATTGTGCCCGCTAGATGGTGCCCAGCCGTCCGGTAGCAGAGCCGAGATTCGAACTGGGGTGTTCAGAATCTCGGAGCTGGTGTGCCACCTGGGCACCAAACAGACATTTTTATCTAGACTATACTTACAAGTGTGACTGGTTCAATGCAAGTAATCACTAACAGACCCAACATTTGTAACTTGGCGGAGGAGGAGCTTGAACCAGCACATGTCTGATCACTAGTCCAGTAGCTTCAAGTCATGTTAGATAGAAAAGGCTATCCCCAAACTGTTGCCACAAACATGAAGGGATAAACTTTTATTGATTTTAAACACCAGTTATTAATGTGGCTAAACTCTACATACAATGTCAACATACAGTACATTTAGCTATATAATGTACATTTTAGTGAATGTAATAATTTTATTATACACATTACATTGTACTTGTAGTTTACAAGTGTGATTTATTTATTTATTTTGTTGTTCCTTTTACTGTCTGTCTGACTCCACTGTTCTATTTTTTTAATGAATGTTATAAACTGTTTAAACTGTGATTGATTGGCAGACCTTTATTAAAACTGTGGTTTAACTTGTCTTTCTTGGACTTGTATTGTGTAAATAGAATCTACCGAAATCATTTTATATTTATTACATGTGTGTTGTGTGTGTGCACGTGCACATACTTGCATGTGTGTTTATGTGTTCTTGCAGCTATGGATCACTTCACTGGCTGATCATAATATTTCCCCCATGCACGCTAAGCTACATTTGAATAGACAGACACAAACAGACTGCCGGTGGTCTGTGCTGCTATGGCTTTAAGTGAAAAAGGCAACACTCTGGCTACTGAAACCAGGCAGGCCTTTTTAATGTTTCCAGGAGAAAGATGGAAATGCAGTAATCGATTAGCTTAGTAATTGTTTTGTCCTCAGTAGCACTTTTTTCAGTCTGCTTAATCCACTAATTTATCATTGTTTTCGTCAATGTAATGTAACGTTAAATATAGCAATCACTAAATTTTATAAATATTTATTTATGGATGTCATGTGTTCACTCTTCCTACCAGTGGTGGTAAATTCGGTTCATTTTATGGACTCGGGTCACTCAGTAATGTGATCCGGTTCACTTGAGTCAGTTGAGTCACTTGTATTGACATCTTGATTGCGATTGATTTACTGCATGAAAATGCATCTAAATATCACTTGTATTCTGTGCACTCATCTTCTGTAAATAAATTTTTCCCTCTTATCTTGGCACCTCACACTTCTCCTGTCAGTGACAAGTTGACACTTTTTTCTAAGTGGAATCTTGATCATAGGAGGGAGGGGGGTGGACTCACCTACCAATCAGATGGGTATATTAATGGTTCAAGAGTTCAAGGGGGATGGTCAACAACAAATTGCCATGGTAACTTCACCCATTCAGGCAACCACAGTGGCACCAAAACAAACAGTCAATAAATTACCATGGAGGCTATGATACTCCTTAAGTGGTAAGCATTTGCATTTTAATAATAATTTAACTATATTTTGTTGTTGTTTTGCTTACAAGAAAATATGCTACATTACTAATCTATACCACTACTGATAATAATAATATGTGCATAAAATCACCCACATAGCAAACACCAGTGTGTTCAACTGCTTGTTTATTAGAATATTTAACTTATTACTTAGATTCACAGACTGGAGTGAAGTCGGTTCAGGCAAATCATCTGAGTCCGCGGTGTTTCGGTGAGCTCTAGTTCCTACATAAAGAAGCATTACATCGGAAAAGAGTTGCTGTGTTGTCACAGCATTGCTACATTATTTATCTGCTATGCATTTCATTCTCATTAGAGTTGCAGTGTAAAATTCCAAAGAAAAATGACATGTAATTTTTTACCTTATGAACTTTATTGTTTAGTTCATACACGCATGAAACCATCTGCCTAATATGGAGTAGTTCCTCTCTGTTTGGTGGTATCTGGCAGCAAGACATTAACTCCACTGCTATTAGAGGGTACCAGTGCCATAAAGAGGTGTACTTAGTCTGCAACAGTGCTTAGGTTGATGGTATTTGTCAAAGAATGGTGAAATGCACTAATACTCACTTTATCCTTTTAAGCAATTTGTTCAACAGCAGCTTCTCTGTGGAATAAGACTAGAAGGGCAAGTGTTTGTTCCCCATACACATCACACACATGCATATTAGCCTTGGGTGCCCTCTACCCTGTTGTCAGTTGCATGGTTGTCCTTATTTGGACCACTTTTGGTAGGTAAGACATGTTTCCGCGCTTTTATATTTAGGTTGGAAACAGTGAGGGTTGGAGGAGTAGGAATTGGTCTTGTCTGAGAGACTGAGAGAGAGCTTATAGTCTGGATTTAGCACCATCTGATTTCCACTTTTTGGCGAAAAAAGACAAAGAACAAAGAAGCTTTAATGGGAAGAAGATTTTCATGTGATGATGATGTGAAAGCAGTGGTGCATCAGTGGCTACATGCCAAAAACACACCTTAACAAAAAAAAAATTTTCTGATGCCATCAAAAAATTGGTACAATGCTGGGGAAAATGCATTGGAAAGTGACTATGTAGAAAAGTGATGAAATTTGTTTAAAAAAATTCTTAATAAATACGTTTTAAAAAGTGCTGAAACAGTTTGGAGATCCCTCATAGTTTAAGACCCTCACAAAGTGTAAACTGATTGTTTTAATATACTGAAGAAAAAAATGCAGCATCAGTATCATTCATACAAAATGTAATTGCCTTACCACCACTGTGTTGATATACTCAGTAGAGCTGGGCGGTTCTTGAATCACCCGGGTTAATGATTTGAATCTTCGTACTGAATCAGGAATCACGAGTCCGAGGTCTCAATTAACCCGGATCCTGTGAGTCCTCTGATTGGCTGCTGTTAAGTACACAAGGCGAGTGAGCAGACTCACCGGAAACGCCGCGGACTCAGATGATTTGGCTGAACCGACTTCACTCCAGTCCGTGAATCTAAGTAATAAGTTAAATATTCCAATAAACAAGCGAATAAACACACTGGTGTTCGTTATGTGGCTGATTTTATGCACATGCTGTTCTTCTTCTTATTATAATTATAATTATAATTATTATTATTATCAGTAGTAGTGGTATAGATTAGTAATGCAGCATATTTTCTTGTAAGCAAAACAACAACAAAATGCTTAGAGGCTACTTTAGGACTGTACCACTTAAGGAGTATCATAGCCCTTCCCATGGTAATTTATTGACCTGACTGTGTTGACCATCCACCTTGAACCCTTGATACATTAATATACCCATCTGATTGGTAGGTAAGTCCACCCCCCTCTCCCCCCTCCTTGTCCCTATCCCCCATAATCAAGATTCCACTTGGATAAAAGTGTCAGCTTGTCACTGATAAGAGAAGTGTGAGGTGCCAAGAGAATTAAGAGAAAATGATTTATTTACAGAAATGACTGCACGGAAGACAAGTGATATTTGGATGCATTTTCTTGCAGTAAATCAATCGCAATCAAGATGTCAGTACAAGTGACTCAAGTGAACCAGATCACATTACTGATACCCCTTTTTCACCAAAAAAAAACGGTTCTTGAACCGGTTCTGTTCAGGTTTCTTAAAACTTTGGTGTTCTGTAGAGAACCGACGCGCGTTTCCACCAGTTTTTGAGAACCAAGCCTGTGTCATCAACAGTGGGCGTTACTTAACAAAAGTAATATCATGAGAAGTAATATCATGGCGGAGTGTGTAGATTATGTGCGAGCATTTGTGCTGCTGTTACAGATGTTTGTTTTTATGCAAAAAGCATCGATCAGCTGTCGGTGATAAGAAGACGTGACGTGTTTGTCTCAGTTGTTGTTTTCTTTAGTTCATTGACGTGAGAAGCGTTTTGCGCTTCGGTTTCACCGCGACTCTCGGCTCAAATAGCCGGTTTATTCAGCGCTCGACTTGAGCGATAAAACATCATTAAAGTTCCAGAACACGAACATCCATCTGTGTGAAATAACCATCAAATCCACTCTAAAATACAACATGCATCTGTGTTTAACTGGATTTACTTCACGTGTGTTCATGCAGATCGTGGAGTTGAAAAAGCGTCACGCTTTATTTTTCCCGTTAAGCGGTGTTCGTTCTGTCCGGGTCACTTTTATCATGTCATATCACACAATTCACCTTTTTAAAGGCGCTTTGAAAATATCAGCGGCAAACTTGCTCAAAATGTAATCAGGTGAACTTTAAAAGATAAAAATACAGCGTTAAGCTCCATACGAGACACCAGCTGACGGCATTGTTGCTGTCGCTATGCTGTACAACATGACGCCCACAGGTTACGTCACGGTTCGCACTGAAAAACCAAGTATTCTGTGGTGCCAGATTGGCCCGCTAGTTCACTGTCTGGAACCTCTTTTTTTCGGTGGAAACACTTTTTCAAAGTCAAGTTCGGGAACCGTAACGGGCTCCGTTCCATGTCGGTGGAAAAGGGGTATGAGTGACTCCATAAAATGAACCGAATTTACCACCACTAATACTCAGTGAACTCGGTGACCTCTGGGAGGATTCACAACTTTGTTTTGTTTTTTTAATCTATATGTATACCCATGCTTTTAGAATAAAATGTCCAACTTTATGTTTTCACATTGTTTATCTAAACTAGTCTGTTTAGATAATAGATATCCAAGTGACAGAAACATACTGGAATACAATTGTTTGACTTCTGATTAAACACATGTAATAAAGAGAGAATATGTTTTAAATAAGACGTATACTGAAAGAAATGCAAGGTCATCAAGTGTATTAAATATTTTTAATTTATTTAGCTCACTTTTTTCTGTAACTTTCACTCCCTCCCACCCAACCCCCACCACTCACCCTTTTTCTGCTCTCTCACAAGTGTCTTTTAATGTCTTTCTCATTCTTTCCTCAGTGTCATGCACACATATCTCAGATCAGAAGGTATGTAAATATGTTTATGGAATTTTAATAGAGTTTGTTAGTGTGAGCATATATACTATTTACAAAGCTCAAATGTAATAGGTGTAACAGACTGTACAATGATTATTTAGGTCAGAGAAACCTGATTTTGGAACAGAGGCTCAAGAGAGCACTCAGATTACAATGCCAGCAAGTAATGATCTCATGGCTTCAAATACACCTTGACACCATTTCAGTCTATGTATTATAAACAGTTGACTACAGTTACTGTTACACATCTGAACAGCCACCCATCCTGAGAGACTTCACATGTGCCACATTTACACCAACATACCTGAATTCTCTAATTAAAAATATATATATATTTGTATGTGTGCCAACCTTAACTATCCATTCAGAAGTGGTCATTTTGTTTCATACATAAAGTCCTGCTAATCATGTGGGGAACTGTAGACCATTTTTTTCTATTTATTTATGCATTTTCTCCCATTTTCTCACGATTTAGCATAGCCAATTCGTCGTGCGCGGTCCCTCAACCCCTTCTTTTTTGCCCATGCCTCAGTGGATTCTCACATGAGGCTCATCCACTTTTGCACAGGCACCTCTGTCTGCTAACCAGGGTCCTTGCACAATGTTTAAAGATCCAACCCACATAGTCTAGCATTTTCCCTCCCAGCAGACTCTGTGGCCAATTTTGTCTGCTGCAGGCCCTGCCAACCAGTAGCAGAGCCGAGATTCAAACCAGAGTGTTTAGTTTCTTATTACTGGTGTGCTAGCAGAATATCCTGCTGTACCACCTGGATGTAGACTTTGGGCCACATTTGGTAGTTAGACCTGTTGTTTTGAGGATGTCACTTAGGTCCTTGGTTTATCCTGTTTTTTGTCCTGGTATGTGCAACCCCAAATCAGAAAAAGTTGGGACAGTATGGACAATGCAAATGAAATAAAAATGCAGTGTTCCTTACATTTACTTTGACTTTTATTTAATTGCAGACAGTATGAACCCAAGATATTTCATGTTTGTAACACATTCTAAAAAAAGTTGGGTCAGGGGCAATTTAGGGTTAGTAATGAGGTGAAAAAAACTTAATAATGATGTGATTCCAAGCAGGTGATGTCAACAGGTGATTGTAATCATGGTTTGGTACAAAAGCAGCATCCAGGAAAGGCTGAGTCTTTGATGAGCAAAGATGATCAGAGGATCTCCAGTTTGTCAACAAATGTGTGAGAAAATGATTGAAATGTTTAAAAACAATGTACCTCAAAGAAAGATTGGAAGGGATTTGCATATTTCTCCCTCTACAGTGCATGATATCATTAAACCATTCAAGGAATCAAGCGGAATTTCAGTGCATAAAGGCCAAGGGTGCAAGCTTAAGCTGTGATCTTCGATAGCAGTCAACAATAGCCGATATAACCACATGAGCAAGGGATTACTTTGGCAAACCATTGTCAAGCACAACAATACGGAGTTACAGGCACAAATGCCACTTAAAACTTTACTGTGCAAAAAAGAAGCCTTATGTTAACCATGTCCAGAAGCGGCATCGAAGCGGGCTCGGAGGCATCTAGGATGGACCATCACACAGTAGAAATGTGTTTTGTGGTCAGATGAATCAGCATTCCAGGTCTTTTTTGAAAAAAATGGACACCGTGTGCTCCAGACCAAAGACGAAAAGGACCATCCAGACCGTTATCAGCAACAAGTCCAAAAGCCAACATATGAGAGCAACATATGCTGCCTTCAAGATGTCATCTTTTCCAGGACTGTTGCATGCATTTTTCAACAAGACAATGCAAAACCACATGCTGCACACATTACAAAGGCATGGCTGCAGAAGAAGAGGGTACGGGTACTGGAATGGCCTGTCTGCAGTCCTGACCTGTCCCCAATAGAGAATGTGTGGAGAATTTTGAAACAAAAAATGCGACGTGAAGTGGTAAATGATTTACTGTTCCAAATTCTTTGGAATGTGTTGCAGGCCTGAAATGCAGGAATGGATGTTTATTAATAAATGAAATGAAGTTGAGCAGATAAAACATGAAATATCTCAGGTTCATCCTGTCTGCAATCAAATAAAAGTCAAAGTAAATGTAAGAAACTCTGTGTTTTTTAATTATTTGCATTTTCCATGTTGTCCCAGCGTTTTTTGATTTGGGGTTGTATATCATTCATGTGTCAACGTAAATGCACCTTAAACCTAACAACTGGTTGTTCCCTCCTTGGCTGTAATAACTGCAGTCATACGTTGAATATGTGCAAAAATTTCTGATGAGTCTTAGCATTTTTCTTTTAATAAATTAAATCATCATTTTAAACAAATCATTTTGTGTTGAACTGGGCAATCTTATATCTATTGTGTAATATTAAAAGTAGATTGATGATCCGAAACATCTGACGGTGACACATATGCCATATATGTAATACATGCCTCCATGTATATATTAGGGGTCACCACAGTGGATCTGGCACAGTTTTGTCTGACGCCCTTTGTGACACGACCCTCCTATTTTTATCTGGGCATGGAAAAGCACAGAGAGTACAGCAAATGCACCTCCCAGTGGCTAGGTCATTTCAGCCATCCCCTCAAACACTAGCGAATGATGTCTGTGCAGACACCCAACTGGCTGATAGCACTGAACCCTGAATCTCAGTGGTACTGGGTTAGCATACTTTACTGCTCAATGTGTGTGTGTAACAGGGGTAGTGAGGATAACATGTGTACTCATCACCAGGCTGATTCTGGCCTCAAATACAGAAACTGGACAGGAATCAGCAGGAAGACTCCCAAGAAATGGTTTAAGTAAAAATTATAATACCACAAAGGGGAAAATATTTAAATGATAACAGCTGCCGAGGTTGGATTTGATTGGCTTGAAAACGTATGCTCAACTTAATGAGACGAGCGGCTGCCTAGCCAGCTGCATTATATACAAACCCCATTTAGAGGAATTGGGATGTTTTGTAAAATGCAATAAAATGAAGAATTTGTGATTTGTTTATTATCAGGCATAACATTATGACTACCTTTCTAATATTGTGTGGGTCCCCCTTTTGCTGCCAAAACAGCCCTGACCTGTCGAGGCATGGACTCCACTAAACCCCTGAAGGTGTGCTGTGGTATCTGGCACCAATATGTTAGCAGCAGATCATTTAAATCCTGTAAGTTGCGAGGTGGGGCCTCCATGGATCGGACTTGTTTGTCCAGCACATCCCACAGATGCTCGATTGGATTGTGATCTGTGGAATTTGGAGTCAACACCTCAAACTCGTTGTTGTGCTCCTCAAACCATTCCTGAACCATTTTTGCTCTGTGGCAGGGCGCATTATCCTGCTGAAAGAGGCCACAGCCATCAGGGAATACAGTTTCCATGAAAGGGTGTGCATGGTCTGCAACAATGCTTAGGTGGTACGTGTCAAAGTAACATCCACATGGATGACAGGAACCGAGGTTTCCCAGCAGAACATTGCCCAAATCATCACACTGCCTCCGTCGGCTTGCCTTCTTTCCATACTGCATCCTGGTGCCATGTGTTCCCCAGATAAGCAACACACACACACCCAGCCATCCACGTGATGTAAAATAAAACGTGATTCATCAGACCAGGCCACCTTCTTCCATTGCTCCTTGGTCCAGTTCCGGTGCTCACATGCCCATTGTTGGCACTTTTGGCAGTGAACAGGGGTCAGCATGGGCACCCTGACTGGTCTGTGGCTATGCGGCCCCATACGCAACAAACTGCAATGCACTGTGTATTCTGAAACCTTTCTATCAGAACCAGCATTAACTTCTTCAGCAATCTCAGCTACAGTAGCTCGTCTGTTGGATCAGACCACATGGGCCAGCCTTCACTCCCCACGTGCATTAATGACCCTGTTGCCGGTTTACCACTGTTCCTTTCTTGGACCACTTTTGATAGATACTGACCACTGCAGACCGGGAACACCCCACAAGAGCTGCAGTTTTGGAGATGCTCTGACCCAGTCGTCTAGCCATCATAAGTTTGCCATAATGTTACCGGCTGTTGTTAGCTCTCTACAATTTACAAACAATACAATATACAGACAAGACTATATGTAGACAATGTACACATTTACATGTTCAGCAGAATTTGCATATGTACAGAAAATATAAAAATAGCATAAGATAAATAGTAAAGTAAGGTAAGATGCAGATACAGTATTATACAGCATGTATAAAGTGCAGTGTGGCATGTAAACAACAACAGTAAACAACAGTTCAGTTTTAGTTATTAATGAGTTTGATGGCATTTGGGAAAAAAACTGTTAGAGTGTCTGTTTGATTTTGTGTGCAGGGCTCTGTAGGAGGGTAAAAAGTTCGTGACCAGGGTGTGAGAAGTCTGTGATAATATTTTCTGCCCGGTTTCTGGTCCTTGTTTTGTATAAGTCCTGAAGGGTGGGCAATGGAGCACCGATGATTTTTGCCGCTCTATCCACCACTCTTTGCAATCTGCATCTGTCCTGTTTTGTGGCTGAACCGAACCCCACTGTGATGGATGTGCACAGGACAGATTCAATGACTGCGGTGTAGAACTGTTTCAACAGCTCCTGTGGCAGACCGTGTCATCCTTAAATCGTAAATCCTTAAATCGTAAATCTGTAAAACCGTAAATCCTTACACTTGCCCATTTTTCCTGCTTCTAACACATTTAACAGGTGCCGTGATGAAGAGATAATCAGTGTTATTCACTTCACCTGTATATAATTTCAGGTAAAGAACATTTAATAATACCATGAAATCACAATAAAAGCATTTTAATACTTAGTAGAGCACCGTTTTGCTGTTTTGACCTGCTGCAAACATGACCTGATGCATGGACAGCAGCTTGTAGCAGTGTTCCTTAGGACATTCCTCATGGGCAGTAGCCTCCAGTTCACTAATATTCTTGGGTTTGCATGCTGAAACCGTGTTTTAACGTCATGTTTTACACACTTTGGTTACATTCATGACAGGACAGGTAATTAATAGTTACACAAGGTTCATCAGTTCACAAGTTTAATGTCAAACACAGTCATGGACAATTTTGTATCTCCAATTCACCTTGCTTGCATGTTTTTGGGCTGTGGGAGGAAACTGGAGCTACCAGAGGAAACCCACGCAGACACAGGGAAAACATCCAAATGCCACAGAGAAAGGACCTGGACCGCTCCACCTGGGAATGGAACCCAGGACCTTCTTGCTGTAAGGCGACAGTGCTACCCACTGAGCCACCGTGCTGCCCTAAGGGGTTCAAGGCGACTGTACTGGCCACTTCAGAATCTTCTTCTAAATGTAAGCAAAACTTCTTCTGAAATCAAGTCTTGGTGGACTTTGAGGTTTGCTTGGGATCATTGTCTTTTTGGAAGGTCTAATGACGCCCCAGCTTCAGCTTCCTCACAGAAGGCATGACATTTTCTCCTTGGATTTCCTGATATTTGATTGAATCCATCTTGCCCTCCACACACGGCATGCTTTACTTATGCACACCTGCTCCACCTAATGAAGCTCTTGATTAGTTGCATCAGGTGTGCTTGAGACAACAACTGATTTGCAAATGTGTCTTTGAGAGATTTTATTCAGGGGGTTGAATAATTTTGAGACTGCAATAGCCATTAAAAGTGGCATTTGAATGCAGTTGTGTTGAATTTTGAGAGACCACTTGATATATTAGTTGTGTTGAGCTATTTAAATTGTTATTGTTATTTTGATTGCAATTGTACATGTCACATCACACAAAGTACATGTCACAACACACAAAGTTTTGAATTTGATGTTGAATCCATCTTTTCTGCCACCATTGAATCTTATGTCTGGATTTAATTAAGTGGAAAAGCAAATATATCATTGTTCAGTGTTGTGTCATCAAATGTGATGATATTTATCATTGGACCATTGTTGAGGTTAACGAGACACAAGCAAAAGTCACATACATAAACAATCTGAGGTGAAATTACTTCTTCCAACCATAATGTGAGTATACATTGTGGTATTTCTTTAAAAATGTCCTCAAAAACATCCCACAACCAACCCCAGTGACAGGTCGTCATGTAGAAATAAACCAAAAAATATGGTGAGAACCTTCTTCGTGTGAGGTGATAGTGCTACCACTGAGACACCCTAAAATATGGTCAGAAATGGCCAATGACTGATTCGTGACTGACATCGTGATAAAATCATAGCAGTAATGCACGGTCTCTTGTGGCTTATTGCTTTATTTTCTGATGGGCATCATATTATAGCATTCAGTGTAGCAGCCAGTATTTTAACACATCCTGCACAGCAGAGATGTTCACATGTCTCGAGGACTAAAATGTATAGAGTGAAAAAATGTATAAAATGTATAGAGTGAAAAATGATAACAGGTACATTTCTGAATAAGACAGAAAGGCTGACAATGTGAGGGAAATATCAGGACAAGTGTAAAGGAAAGAGGTTAGCATGAGAAGGGGAAATGAGGAGAAAGATATCTTACTTTAAAAATAGCAATCATTTAGTAGTAGTGTGTATACTACTACACGGTACCAAAGAGAGCATGCAGCTACTCGTGTGTTTCTGTCTAGGGTGCATGTTTATTGATTTATGTAATTGCACTACTGTGACTGCTACATTAATGGTCAAGTCAAGATTAATAAAAGTTTTCTTGTTAAAAAATGTCATGTCATTTACCTGTGTAAATAAATAAAAGCTTAAAATTTACATTGCCCTGCCCCCTGTAAAGTACTTTTGAATTTTATTTTTGAATAAATGTTTCAATATCATAAGATAAGCAAATGGTGCAATCATATAATTTTATTACTAGTTCACAAAAACACAAAAATACTATCTAAATACTACTAAATCAGAAAAAGTTGGGACAGTATGGAAAATGCTAATTAGAAATGCAGAGTTTCTTACATTTACTTTGACTTTAATTCAGTTGCAGATAGTATGAACCCAAGATATTTCATGTTTTGTCTGCTCAACTTCATTTCATTTGTTGATATACCTCCATTCCTGCATTTCAGGCCTGCAACACATTGAATGGAGGAGCTAAAAAACAACTAAAAATTATTTGATTTAAACAAATGTTGTCAACAGGTGATTATAATTTCATGATTTGTTACATAAACAGTATCAATGCAAGTCTGAGTCTTTGAGGAACAAAGCTTTGCAGAGGATCTCCAGTTTGTCAAAAACTGCATGAGAATATTATTACAATTTTTAACACACTATGTTCCCTTAAAGAAAGCTTAGAAGGGATTTGCATAATTCTCCCTATGCAATGCATAATCTTATTGCATGATTCAAAGAATTCTGGAGGAATGTGGTTTCCTCAGCAGCTGATATAACCACATGAGTGAGGGATTACTTAACAAACCTTTGTCAAGCACTACAATACAGAGTTACATGCACAAATGCTACCTAAAACCTTACTGTACAAAAAAAGAAGAAGCCTTATGTTAACCATGTCCAAAAGCAGTCTGGGCTTGCATGCATCTAGGATAGACAATCACACAGTGGAAACGTGTATTGTTGTTAGTTGAATCTGTATTCCAGATCTTTGTCTGGAAGAAATGGACACCATGTGCTCAGAACCCAAAACAATAAGGACCATCCAGACTGTTATCAGCAACAAGTTCAGAGGTCAGAGTCTGTCATGGTATCGGGCTGTGACAGTGCCTTTTGCGAAACTGGTGTACACTTCTGTGATGGCATCATTAATGGAGAAAAATACATTAAGATTTTAGAGCAACATATGCTGCCTTCAAGATGAAATCTTCCTAAAGATCATATATAAATTTTTTAACAAAGCAATGCAAAACTACATGCTGCACACATTACAAAGGCATGGCTGCGGAAGAAGAGAGTACGAGTACTGAACTGGCCAGTCTGCAGTCCTGACCTGACCTTTACAAAGAATGTGAGTAGAATTTAAAGGAAAAAGAATGTGACAGTGAGAACCCCATACTGCTGCACACCTTAAGACGTGTTTGTATTAAGAATGGGACTAGTGTCACCAAATTTGTGTGACACTATGCAGGATTTATGGAAACTTATTTTCGCCCCAACAGTTCGGTCAGTTGAAGGAGATCTGGACCGTTGGAATGACCTGCCCCTGTCATGGATGGGGAGAATTAGTCTAATCAAGATGAATGTTCAACCTAGAATCCTCTACGCTATGCAAATGTTACCCCTTTGGATATCTAGGAAAACATTAACTGATCTAGAGAGAGCATTTTCAAGATTTGTCTGGCACGGCAAAAAAACCTAGGTTAAAAATTAAAACTCTCCAACTACCAGCAGAGTGGGGAGGTCTTTCTGTACCAAATCTAAGGTTTTATAATTGGGCATGCCATATGCGTTTGGTTTGGGAATGGTTACAGTTTCATTTATGCTCAGAACCCTGTGTGGATGAGTGGTGTGTGTCACCTTTTTCTTTGTTAAGTAAACTTACTTCAGATAAGAGACTCCCCAAACTTAGCAAAAATCCAATTTTATTTAGTACTTTTAGGATCTGGCGAGAAATTAAAAAATATATGGGAGAAGGTAATCATTTGCAGGCCCTAACACAGCTAATTAGAAATGATGATTTTCCACCTGGGGCCCAAAATAGTGTGTTTGATAACTGGCATGACAGAGGAGTGAAAGTGATTGGAGATCTCTTTCAGGATGAGGTTTTCATGTCCTTTAACCAAATACAGCAACAATTTGACATCCCTCAGCAACCGTTCTTTAGCTACCTTTAAATTCGACATTTTATTTGATCTAAATTGAAACAGAATATTCAAAACTACACGCAGAGTGATTTAGATTCCTTTTTGCTTAAAAGTACACATGCAAAACATTTTATCTCTAGGTTTTGCAAGTTTATTTACTCCATTAACAGTAATGGCATTTACAAAGTAATTCGTCAGTGGGAAAAGGATTTTAATAATGACTATATTGATGATGATTGGCAAGAAGCAATTGGGTCTATTAAGACATCTTTTACATGTAATAGGTTACTTGAGACTCAGTACAGAATATTTCATAGATTGCACGTAACTCCTTATGTTTTCAATAAAATAAACAAACAGAAATCACCTTTATGTAACAAATGCCAAAGGGAGAGAGGTACGTATATACACTGTATATGGCAGTGCCCCATAATCTCACAATTCTGGGACAAAATTGCACTACTGTAGAGTTAAGAATGATTTTAAAAACTAGGATAAGTAAGGACCCAGGATTTTTTATACTGAATCTGCCCACCAAGGACATTAGTATGGACAGAATACAGTATATGCTATGTGAAAAGCTTTTGCTGCTTGCTAGAAAGTGTATTCTGAAAGAGTGGGTAGGATTCAAACCTCCAACAGTGACACAGTGGTACAGGGATATCGTCAGAGTTTTACCCCTAGAAAGATTAACTGCAAGGCTGAGAGGAAGTGATGGTCACTTTAATAAAATCTGGTCCCCGTTACTGACTTATTTACCTCATAGCTTAAGGGAGATTATCTTTAAGGGTGGATATGTTTTTGAGTGGTGTCATCCCTTGCAGACACAGTGAAATGGAATTGTCCTTGCACTGAACCTTTTTTTTTTTTTTTTTTTGTCGGTTATTCAGAAATGTGAATATCTATGTACAGTATGTATGGTTAATTCTTAATGATTCATAATGATTTGATAATCGATTTGGGGTGGGCTGGGGTTAAATACATCAGTTAGTTTACGATTTTGGATGTTGTGCTTGTTGTATAGTGGTATGTAAAAGGCGCTGTATCTTAATTTATTTTATTTTATTTTTTTATTATTATTATTTTACTTTATTTATATATTATCTGTATTATCTGTATATTCTGTATTTTACAGTTATTCTTCGATTACTGTGTGTAATTCATGTCTTTTGTTATTTGCAAAATCAATAAAACATATGTCAAAAAAAAAAAAGATGGGACTAAATAACCTAAAACAATTCATTGGCTTGGTATCCTCAGTGACAGACAGCTTTTAGTAGTCGTGAGAAGGAATGGCAACATTACAAAGTGGTAAATGCTTTACTGTACAATTTTTTGGAAGGTTTTGCAGGTCTAAAATGCAGGAATGGATGTGTATTAGCAAATAAAATGAAGTTGACCAGGCAGAAAACATGAAATATCTTGGGTTCATACTGTCTGCAGTGAAATAAAAGTCAAAGTAAATCAAGAAACACTGCATATGGTGTAATAAAGCCATAGTGGAGTTACACTCCTAAGAAAACCAGATAATACAAAAGTCTGGGAACTTGCTTATTGGCAGGTTCGCAAAGTCTTGTGTGAAGGGATCAGAAAACATTCACAGCACTTTGTATAAGATATTTTATATTTTATTTGCTTTATATTTTATTTGCTTCATATTATATTTTACAACAGATTTTTTTTATTGTATTATATTTTAAAATGCAATAACAATGCATTTTATATTCTGAAATTAGTATTGTAAATAACTTGATTTTTATATGCAGTAAAACCAAATCATCTGTTTTCAATTATCCAACAATCACCACTCAGTGTTTGAGCAATGCCTTGATTGTTGCTGATCTGTTTACCATGATTTTATCAACTAAACTTGTATATTTTCTTTCAGACATTTCCCTGGCTGTTCCAGGAACTCATCAGCTCAGTTTCTGAAGTTTGTTACATTAACCCTAAAAGGCCAGATGGAACTTTTCAACATAAATCAAGATTTCTGTCAAGTCTCTTGTATTTAACCAAATCATGTATTTTGAGTTATGTGTTACACAGCTGACAAATCAATTTCATGGTCAAGAAAGTAGCATTGACATTTGATAGCTAGAGACAACTGCACTGGGATCCCTACTCACCATTACTGGACTGACAGTAATCACAGTACTGCAATAAAGCCCATTCAAAAATGTCTGCTCCTAAACTAAGCATGTCTTTGTGTTAGGAAAATTAAAAGTAAAAGTATACTTTCAGTAGTGAAGTAAGTTTGCTAAAGTGTCTATAGAGGTTAGGATAGTTTGGATACAGGATAGTTTTTCCTTTACATATGGAAATTCTTAAAAAAGGGAGGGCCACCTAGTGAGAAATTGCACCTCGTAAAAAGTTCACTCATAATCTAGTGGTATTTGTACTGTGGGCTCTCAGGTTTCAGTGTGGCCCCTCTTTCTTTCTTTCCTTCCCTCTCCTCTTGCTTCCTGTCTCAGAACATTATAGAAGTATTTTTAGCCTAAGCTGTTGTTTAAGCAGTGTGTTTTGGGTAATTGTCTTATTGTTAAAAGACAAATTCTCAGTTCTGGAAGGTCTCTTTTTATTGTGCCTTAATTAGTTAACTATCACTTTTAACCCTGCTATAAAGCTTCCCCCCAAAAACAGTGTGGATGGTGTTACCTGACTGATTTGCCTTGTTTTATGTTCACAACAAAAATGGTTCCATCAGACCACAATATTTTTAGTGAATATATTGCAAATTCATTGTGAGCCATGCTTCTTTCTAGCAGGTGTTCCATAGCATGTGAATTGATATAAAATTTCCAGCACAACAGGGTTAAGGGCCTTGCTCAAGGGCCCAACAGTGACAACCTTGCAGTGGTGGGACTTAAACCAGAGACCTTTTGATTACTAGTCCAGTGCCTTAAACGCTAGGCTACAACAGTCTACACTTTAGACATTTCCATAATGATTACTGGTTTAAATGTGTTGCTTAATTTTAACCTGTTGTTCATCAAGTCAGTCATGAATACTTTAAGCATTAAGTAGGGAAAAAGTCTTGGCACAAGGGTTTGCTGCCCATACTCTAATGGATCTCCTACCATTATGGATGGTGGTATGGTGTGGGCAGTGCTAGCTCAGCAGTTAAGGTACTGGACTAGTAATCATGAGGTTGCCAGGTTAAGCCCCATCATCGCCAAGTTGCCACTGTTGAGCCCCTGAGCAAGGCCCTTAACCCTCAATTATTTGAATTGTATTCATTGATAATTGTACAACACCAAATCATAAAAAGTTGGGACAGTATAGAAAATGCAAATAAAATAATTTATTTGACTGCAGACAGTTTGAACCCAAGATATTTCATGTTTTATCTGCTAAACTTCATTTCATTTGTTAATAAACATCCATTCCTGCATTTCAGGCCTGCAACACATTCCAATTAAAGTTGGGATGGGGCAATTTAGGGCTAGTAATGAGGTGAAAAAACTAAATAATGATGTCCAAAAGCAACAAGTCCAAAAGCCAGGGTCTGTCATGGTATGGGGCTGTGTTGGTGCCCTCGGCAAAGGTCATTTACACTTCTGTGATGGCAGCATTAATGCAGAAAAGTACATTGAGACCTTAGAGCAACATATGCTGCCTTCAAGACGTCATCTTTGCTAAAGATGCTAAAAATTTCTGTACCCATAAACATTACAGAGGCATGGCTGTGGAAGAAGAGGGTACAGGTACTGGCCTGCCTGCAGTCCTGACCTGTCCCCAATAGAGAATGTGTGGAGAATTTTGAAACGAAAAATGCAACAACGACGACCTCGTACTGTTGCACATCTTAAGACGTGTTTGCAGGAAGAATGGGACAAAATAAAAGCTGAAACACTAAATCACTTGGTATCCTCGGTGCCAAAACGTCTTTTAAGTGTGGTGAAAAGGAATGGCAACATTACAAAGTGGTAAATGCTTTAATGTCCCAACGTTTTTTGGAATGTGTTGCAGGCCTGAAATGCAGGAATGGATGTTTATTAATAAATGAAATGAAGTTGAGCAGGTAAAACATGAATATCTCAGGTTCATCCTGTCTGCAATCAAATAAAAGTCAAAGTAAATGTAAGAAACTCTGCTGTCCCAACTTTTTCTGATTTGGGGTTGTAAGTCACTTTGGATAAAAGTGTTTGCTAAATGCTGCAAATGTAAATGATAGATTCCTCACACTTACCACACTGAAAAAAAAAATCCATTGAATTTACTTAATTTTAATGTGTACATCGGTCCCACATGATCAAATTGTGGCCAACTGATATTATTTTTTCTTGTCAAGGTAAAATATTTCATTCACATTCAAACTAGTAAATTGAATCATGTTGATACAAAACAGAAATTCTCATTACTGTTAAATAAATGTATTGTGTTATGTTAAATCAATTTAATCATGTAATGTTAATCAATTTAATCATGTAATGTTAATCAATTTAATCAGGTAATGTTTAATCAATTTAATCAGGTAATGTTAAATCAATTTCATCAGGTAATGTTAAATCAATTTAATAATGTAATGTTAATCAATTTCATCAAATAACATTATATCAATTTTATCATGTTAAGGGTACATGATTTTAACTGTAACAGCAGCTATATTTTTATTGTGGAATTTGAGTTAATTTTAATTAAGCAAGTTAACTGTTCAGATCTTACAGTGGTACTAAGGACCTATTGAAATTGCTTCATTTAAATAAATCACAAACATCCATATGTTAGTTGTACGCAAATACAAAACCATGAATGGAAACATATGACAAAGAAAAGGCAGAGTCAGAATTCTGTACTAAAATTGCTTTAGTGAGTTTTTTTTTTTTTTTAAAGCTTCACAGAGAACAAAATTTTGCCAACAGACTCATTTTAGATCCTATAAACTGATTTAACTTTTAAATATATACTATACTATAAAAATACTATTTAATACTGTAAACCCTGTTTAAGCAACAGATTATTCAAACACATGCAAACCACCATAGTGGTTTAAAAAAAGAAAAGTGCAATGTATTCACAATACACATAAGACTTGCACTGACCATTTTCACACTAAATAAATGCAATACATGGTACTCATACATAATCCAAGTGCATTTGTTATGCATTTTTTATTAGAGCTAGAGTGTACATCCAACCTCAAAGTGCTGAAAACAACATTTTAACAGTATAAACTACATATGTACTTCTATACACTGATCAGACATACCATTAAACCCACCCACCTTGTTTCTACACTCACTGTCCATTTTATCAGCTCCACTTAACATATAGAAGCACTTTGTAGTTCTACAATTACTGACTGTAGTCCATCTGTTTCACTACATGCCTTTTTAGCCTCCTTTCACCCTGTTCTTCAATGGTCAGGACCACCACAGAGCAGGTATTATTTGGGTGGTGGATCATTCTCAGCACTGCAGTGACACTGACATGGTGGTGGTGTGTTATTGTGTGTTGTGTTGTTATGAGTGTATCAGATACAGCAGTGCTGCTGGAGTTTTTAAACACAGTGTCCACTTACTGTCCACTCTTATTAGACACTCCTACCTAGTCGGTCCACCTTGTAGATGTAAAGTCAGAGACAAGCGCTCATCTATTGCTGCTGTTTGAGTCGGTCATCTTCTAGACCTTCATCAGTGGTCACAGGATGCTGCCCACAGGGCGCTGTTGTCTGGATGTTTTTGGTTGGTGGACAATTATCAGTCCAGCAGTGACAGTGAAGTGTTTAAAAACCCCATTAGTGCTGCTGTGTCTGATTCACTCATACAAGCACAACACACAATAACACACCACCACCATGTCAGTCACTGAAGTGCTGAGAATGATCCACCACCCAAATAATACCTGCTCTGTGGGGGTCTTGACTATTGAAGAACAGGGTGAAAGGAGGCTAAAAAGGCATGTAGTGAAACAGATGGACTACAGTCAGTAATTGTAGAACTACAAAGTGCTTCTATATGTTAAGTGGAGCTGATAAAATGGACAATGAGTCTAGAAACAAGAAGGTGCATGCAAGTCTGCATATACAACCCCAAATCAGATAAAGTTGTGGAGAATGCTAATAAAAAAAATAACAGTTTTCTCAGCTTTGTATGGTAGTTAGATAGTTTATGACAATTTAGGCGCATGAAAAACAGCAGGTCAAGTAGATAGTGCACTTGAACAGTCACTTGATGACATTATCTCTGTATCAGAACCAGCTGACAGGGAAGAAGAGTCACTTACAGAGGAAACCACTAACTACAGAACTTTCATAATCTTACTGCATAGTCCTCTGCTTCTGAAATTGAGATAAGGTAAAAAAAAAAAAACTCATTTCCAAACATGGAATCCAGGTACTAAAGTCTAAACCTTTCAGCAAGTCCACACCATAAGATCAATAGATGCAGGGAGTCCTTGGGAGAGAGTTAACCTCTGAGCGCTGGCATCAGGCAAGATAACCTTAGGGATTAAAGAAGTCACCATCTTCAAAGCTGTTAACTCTGCACAAAAACAAAAAAAATAAATTCAGGACAACAAAAATAATATTTAAATCCCTTAAAAAGCATTAATACAAAATGTTAACTACATTTCAGGCTGATATTTGGCCAAATCACCTTTTCCCAAATTAAACCACAAGTGAAGAGGTCAGTACTGCATATCTGGTGAATAGCAGAGATCAGTGTCAATTTTTTAAAATTAAATTAATAAATTATAATAACTTATAAATTAGACACAACGACAAGTCCTAATACATACCTATAATGTTAATGACCTGCAGACTCCATGAAAAAGAATAATAAAAAAGAGTAGGTTAGCATAAGTATTTTAATGTATAACTAATTATCTGAGATAAACAGCACATTTACTTTCTTAGCTCACCTTTTATATCAATGTGCCTTTTCAAAGTCAACATGCAAGCTGATCCAATCTTGTAGTGGATAAGTATCAAGGAGTTCACCAGCCCTCTAAGAGACCTACTTGAAACAGTTTCTGTGCACCCCTTGCAACGCCACATTCCCACCACTAAACCCTGTAACAAACACCAAAATAATCAGTAGGCACATAATTAAACCTCCAATGTGCCCCAAACACACACAATATATAAAAATATACACAAAATGACTGCACCTCATAATATATTATGGAAATCTGCTATAACCTCCACATCAACTGTCACTAAAAAGTAACACTAACTAGACTAACTCAAAACAACTAAATGAGTTATTATTACTATTATTGATTTCAGGTGTTTGTTAAAGTCTTGTTTGGAATGGCAGTGTGCAAATATATATATGTATGTATATGTATATATATATATATATATATATATATATATGTATGTATATGTATATATATATATATATATATATATACAGGTCCTTCTCAAAAAATTAGCATATTGTGATAAAGTTCATTATTTTCCATAATGTAATGATAAAAATTAAACTTTCATATATTTTAGATTCATTGCACACCAACTGAAATATTTCAGGTCTTTTATTGTTTTAATACTGATGATTTTGGCATACAGCTCATGAAAACCCAAAATTCCTATCTCAAAAAATTAGCATATCATGAAAAGGTTCTCTAAACGAGCTATTAACCTAATCATCTGAATCAACGAATTAACTCTAAACACCTGCAAAAGATTCCTGAGGCTTTTAAAAACTCCCAGCCTGGTTCATTACTCAAAACTGCAATCATGGGTAAGACTGCCGACCTGACTGCTGTCCAGAAGGCCATCATTGACACCCTCAAGCAAGAGGGTAAGACACAGAAAGAAATTTCTGAACGAATAGGCTGTTCCCAGAGTGCTGTATCAAGGCACCTCAGTGGGAAGTCTGTGGGAAGGAAAAAGTGTGGCAGAAAACGCTGCACAACGAGAAGAGGTGACCGGACCCTGAGGAAGATTGTGGAGAAGGGCCGATTCCAGACCTTGGGGGACCTGCGGAAGCAGTGGACTGAGTCTGGACGAGAAACATCCAGAGCCACCGTGCACAGGCGTGTGCAGGAAATGGGCTACAGGTGCCGCATTCCCCAGGTCAAGCCACTTTTGAACCAGAAACAGCGGCAGAAGCGCCTGACCTGGGCTACAGAGAAGCAGCACTGGACTGTTGCTCAGTGGTACAAAGTACTGTTTTCGGAAATCAAGGTGCCAGAGTCTGGAGGAAGACTGGGGAGAAGGAAATGCCAAAATGCCTGAAGTCCAGTGTCAAGTACCCACAGTCAGTGATGGTCTGGGGTGCCATGTCAGCTGCTGGTGTTGGTCCACTGTGTTTTATCAAGGGCAGGGTCAATGCAGCTACCTATCAGGAGATTTTGGAGCACTTCATGCTTCCATCTGCTGAAAAGCTTTATGGAGATGAAGATTTCATTTTTCAGCACGACCTGGCACCTGCTCACAGTGCCAAAACCACTGGTGAATGGTTTACTGACCATGGTATTACTGTGCTCAATTGGCCTGCCAACTCTCCTGACCTGAACCCCATAGAGAATCTGTGGGATATTGTGAAGAGAAAGTTGAGAGACACAAGACCCAACACTCTGGATGAGCTTAAGGCCGCTATCGAAGCATCCTGGGCCTCCATAACACCTCAGCAGTGCCACAGGCTGATTGCCTCCATGCCACGCCGCATTGAAGCAGTCATTTCTGCAAAAGGATTCCCGACCAAGTATTGAGTGCATAACTGAACATAATTATTTGAAGGTTGACTTTTTTTGTATTAAAAACACTTTTCTTTTATTGGTCGGATGAAATATGCTAATTTTTTGAGATAGGAATTTTGGGTTTTCATGAGCTGTATGCCAAAATCATCAGTATTAAAACAATAAAAGACCTGAAATATTTCAGTTGGTGTGCAATGAATCTAAAATATATGAAAGTTTAATTTTTATCATTACATTATGGAAAATAATGAACTTTATCACAATATGCTAATTTTTTGAGAAGGACCTGTATATACAGTGTATCACAAAAGTGAGTACACCCCTCACATTTCTGCAAATATTTCATTATATCTTTTCATGGGACAACACTATAGAAATAAAACTTGGATATAACTTAGAGTAGTCAGTGTACAACTTGTATAGCAGTGTAGATTTACTGTCTTCTGAAAATAACTCAACACACAGCCATTAATGTCTAAATAGCTGGCAACATAAGTGAGTACACCCCACAGTGAACATGTCCAAATTGTGCCCAAAGTGTCAATATTTTGTGTGACCACCATTATTATCCAGCACTGCCTTAACCCTCCTGGGCATGGAATTCACCAGAGCTGCACAGGTTGCTACTGGAATCCTCTTCCACTCCTCCATGATGACATCACGGAGCTGGTGGATGTTAGACACCTTGAACTCCTCCACCTTCCACTTGAGGATGTGCCACAGGTGCTCAATTGGGTTTAGTCCATCACCTTCACCTTCAGCTTCCTCAGCAAGGCAGTTGTCATCTTGGAGGTTGTGTTTGGGGTCGTTATCCTGTTGGAAAACTGCCATGAGGCCCAGTTTTCGAAGGGAGGGGATCATGCTCTGTTTCAGAATGTCACAGTACATGTTGAAATTCATGTTTCCCTCAATGAACTGCAGCTCCCCAGTGCCAGCAACACTCATGCAGCCCAAGACCATGATGCTACCACCACCATGCTTGACTGTAGGCAAGATACAGTTGTCTTGGTACTTCTCACCAGGGCGCCGCCACACATGCTGGACACCATCTGAGCCAAACAAGTTTATCTTGGTCTCGTCAGACAACAGGGCATTCCAGTAATCCATGTTCTTGGACTGCTTGTCTTCAGCAAACTGTTTGCTGGCTTTCTTGTGCGTCAGCTTCCTTCTGGGATGACGACCATGCAGACCGAGTTGATGCAGTGTGCGGCGTATGGTCTGAGCACTGACAGGCTGACCTCCCACGTCTTCAACCTCTGCAGCAATGCTGGCAGCACTCATGTGTCTATTTTTTAAAGCCAATATATATATATATATATATATATATATATACAGTATATGTACAGTGTATCACAAAAGTGAGTACACCCCTCACATTTCTGCAAATATTTCATTATATCTTTTCATGGGACATCACTATAGACATGAAACTTGGATATAACTTAGAGTAGTCAGTGTACAGCTTGTATAGCAGTGTAGATTTACTGTCTTCTGAAAATAACTCAACACACAGCCATTAATGTCTAAATAGCTGGCAACATAAGTGAGTACACCCCACAGTGAACATGTCCAAATTGTGCCCAAATGTGTCGTTGTCCCTCCCTGGTGTCATGTGTCAAGGTCCCAGGTGTAAATGGGGAGCAGGGCTGTTAAATTTGGTGTTTTGAGTACAATTCTCTCATACTGGCCACTGGATATTCAACATGGCACCTCATGGCAAAGAACTCTCTGAGGATGTGAGAAATAGAATTGTTGCTCTCCACAAAGATGGCCTGGGCTATAAGAAGATTGCTAACACCCTGAAACTGAGCTACAGCATGGTGGCCAAGGTCATACAGCGGTTTTCCAGGACAGGTTCCACTCGGAACAGGCTTCGCCAGGGTCGACCAAGGAAGTTGAGTCCACGTGTTCGGCGTCATATCCAGAGGTTGGCTTTAAAAAATAGACACATGAGTGCTGCCAGCATTGCTGCAGAGGTTGAAGACGTGGGAGGTCAGCCTGTCAGTGCTCAGACCATACGCCGCACACTGCATCAACTCAGTCTGCATGGTCGTCATCCCAGAAGGAAGCTGACGCACAAGAAAGCCAGCAAACAGTTTGCTGAAGACAAGCAGTCCAAGAACATGGATTACTGGAATGCCCTGTGGTCTGACGAGACCAAGATAAACTTGTTTGGCTCAGATGGTGTCCAGCATGTGTGGTGGCGCCCTGGTGAGAAGTACCAAGACAACTGTATCTTGCCTACAGTCAAGTATGGTGGTGGTAGCATCATGGTCTTGGGCTGCATGAGTGTTGCTGGCACTGGGGAGCTGCAGTTCATTGAGGGAAACATGAATTCCAACATGTACTGTGACATTCTGAAACAGAGCATGATCCCCTCCCTTCGAAAACTGGGCCTCATGGCAGTTTTCCAACAGGATAACGACCCCAAAACACAACCTCCAAGATGACAACTGCCTTGCTGAGGAAGCTGAAGGTAAAGGTGATGGACTAAACCCAATTGAGCACCTGTGGCGCATCCTCAAGTGGAAGGTGGAGGAGTTCAAGGTGTCTAACATCCACCAGCTCCGTGATGTCATCATGGAGGAGTGGAAGAGGATTCCAGTAGCAACCAGTGCAGCTCTGGTGAATTCCATGCCCAGGAGGGTTAAGGCAGTGCTGGATAATAATGGTGGTCACACAAAATATTGACACTTTGGGCACAATTTGGACATGTTCACTGTGGGGTGTACTCACTTATGTTGCAGCTATTTAGACATTAATGGCTGTGTGTTGAGTTATTTTCAGAAGACAGTAAATCTACACTGCTATACAAGCTGTACACTGACTACTCTAAGTTATATCCAAGTTTCATGTCTATAGTGTTGTCCCATAAAAAGATATAATGAAATATTTGCAGAAATGTGAGAAGTGTACTCACTTTTGTGATACACTGTACTTACCAGAACAATGCCTTTTAGTGCGTGTGCGTTGCGAAAAGAATGAGGAACCTAAGAAAAGATATTTTAATCAATAATCAACTCAGTACATGCCCTCAGTTAATTAAAAGACCACAAACAAAGATGCAACAGACTTATTTTCTGTAATAGCTTACAATGTTGGACATAACGGCAATATTTAAACAAAACTTAGACTTATATTATAGGCTAATTGTGTAATATTTTTGTAAGCAAAATCCTCAAAACGATGCATAAAGTACAGAGCCACAATATTACCATACAGCCGTTTATAAAATATGGGATTTTTTCCCGTTATAATGCTGATTGACGGTTTAGCTGCGAGTAGGCCTACACTGAAGCACTGTTCTCATCTAAGAAACGTTCATATTTAACCAGCGAATGTTAATGTTGGTTATACTAGTGGGAATGTTGCCTACTCGAACACGAACATAAATTAATTTGACTTACTTTTTCGATTAGTGTTGATGACAACGTGTCGCCACCTAATCATTCACAGTTCTGCCGGTAAACGACTTATTTGACGAAAGTTAAAATCCAGTTAATCTGTGCAGTACCGCCACTTTCTGCTCCGGAGTGCAGAATGACACTGACCGGCGTCTTCAAACATATTTAGTTCCGGTTGTGTCCAAACGCAATTACATTGATTTCACTTTTCAATGTAATTATTTAAACCATCGTGAAATAAATGTCTACATTAAGTATTCACCATAATATGTAGTCTACGTGATTAAATCATGTTCACCAAACGGAATATTATCTAATTGTTGCATGTACGTGTTTTATTATTTTAAATTTAAACACCTTCTCTTTTTCAGTTATAACTGGACCTACGGTTTAAATTTAAATTACACAATGTTACAACAGGACTTAAGACGCGACTGAAATGGTTTAAAATGAAGTTTTATATCGAAAACTAAGTCCAAACTAAAAACGTAATGCTGTTATTCATTTAAAATTACCAGAATCACTTACCAAAAAGACCGACATCACATGAAACTAAATTTTGAAAATATAATATATTTTGAAAATACACATGAAATATTTTGAATAAAACAGCTATTACAGCTCAAAATGTAACAAAATGATAAAACTAAATACTCACCGGATTGATTTCTGAAGAGGAAAAATGGCGCTGCTGAAGTGGAAAAAGTTCAGACAGCCTCGAATGTCCCGGATGAAGAAAGTAGACGCACGTTGAGATAACTCAGAAATATTGCATTGACCGAAAATGAATTTATTAAGTAAATCGGTGATTCAGCTGTATTTCATTAACTCAACTTAATTAAATCAAGTTTTACACACTTACACGAATATGTTAAGTAACTGTAATGAAAGAAACATGAGTAAAATCAACAACAGCCTTAAATCATTTTTTTCAGTGCAGTTGGCTGTAGACATTTTTGGTTATGGACATCTTTTTTCAAATTCTTTTTTTAAAATTCATCCAAATATAGCTGGTGCAGGCTGACTTTTGACTATATAACTTTTTTTTTTAATCCTCAGGATTCATAGTCCTCAAGTATTTTTTTATGCATCAGCCATTAATACAAAAGGTTTCTAAAAGTCTGCCTGCCAAGCATTCCAGTTTTGTGAAGCTCACCATGTTTATTTGCTCTTTGACTGGGTCACTGAGGTACTCATTTGGGTATGTAAATGTTTTAACTTGTAACCACTGTTACTTTGTGCTGATGCTCTTTGTTTATGTTCGACACAATAATAAAATGTCTCATGTAAATTGCTTATTGTTGGACGGTTTTTATAGCTGATGCATGCTGTTGCTAGGCCTTATAACTGTATTATAACTAGGCCCTATAAACATGCACAGCTGTTTGTAATTGTTCTTTAGTAACTTTAAATCAACCACCCTTTTCTGTGCTCTGTTATTTTGTTAAGTCCCTAGAACGCTCGCCAACACCAGATTAAACCGATGATTTTGACGTAACAGAAATAACTGTTTGCACAAACTGTCAGATTTTGTGGCCATGACACTTGACATGACATCTCAGACATTTGTAACAAGGTACAGTTTTCATTTTCAATATATACCTTACAATCTTTGTGGTGTAAAGTTCCTCTAAGTAGGTGGTATAAGGTACGTCATAATTCATGTGCAGTGGTGTGGCCTCCTACCCTTGCTAAAAATTTCTGTACCCATAAACTGCCTTTCAAGTGACACATGGTTATGGTCTGGACATGCTAAATTTAAAATGGTTCTCAAATGCAATGTCATATGTTTATGTATGATCAGTGTTACCTGATATAATTCTACTGGAGTGGCTTTGTGCTCTGCAAGACACATGGTTACGACATCCATAAGCCCAATTTGTTAATTTTCAATCTTTCATTTTCATCCACAGCTTTATGCTGGTCAGGGTCATGGCAGGCCAGGTTCTAATGGGAAACACTGGGCCCAAGTCAGGCCAATCTATCACAGGGATATAACCAAAACCCTAGCCCAGACATACCAAATCATGTCTGTATAGACACCCAGCCAAATGATAGCACTGCTGATCCATTAATTATTGCCAAGACTGACTATATCAGTAAGTAGAATGTTTTAACAAAGTTCAATTGGTCTTTGTTGTTGGAAAAATATAGTATTTCCAAACACAATTTTTATTAACATTCTACAGTGTTATACATATAGAGTTAATGTTTAAATAAAGCATTAATCATAATAATGAGCTTCTATCGAATCCCAGCTCTGCCATCCGGCTGGGCTGGGCGGCTATTTGAACAACGTTTGGCTGTTGTTCATCCAAGGAGGGAGTCGGATGGGACCTCAAACCTGATGCAATTATGACCTCTGCTGGCTGATTGATGGCGTCTGCACAGAGTGGAGGAATAGTGCGTTGATCAGGGTGTGTCTCTCCATGCACAAGTGCACGTGCAAGTGAAAAGATGCAGTCAGCTCACGTGTCAGAGGGGGCGTGTGTCAGTTCGCTCTCTTCAATTGGTGCGGGGGTCAGCACCAGTAGAGAGGAAGCATAACGCAATTAGGTAAAAATTGGACACGCTAAAAATCATGAGAAAAAAGAAAAAAATAATAATAATAAGCTTCTGGTGATACGAATAATACTGTTTATACACACTATTCAACTATAAATTACCAACTAATCAATAATTTTAAATTGCATTTAACTGCCAGCATTTATCAGACTCTTATTTAACAGACTCAAGAGCCACACGGTTGTAGTCAGAGTCAGAGTCAGAGTCAGAGAGGTTTTATTGTCATTTCAGCTACATACAGTGTATCACAAAAGTGAGTACACCCCTCACATTTCTGCAAATATTTCATTATATCTTTTCATGGGACAACACTATAGAAATAAAACTTGGATATAACTTAGAGTAGTCAGTGTACAACTTGTATAGCAGTGTAGATTTACTGTCTTCTGAAAATAACTCAACACACAGCCATTAATGTCTAAATAGCTGGCAACATAAGTGAGTACACCCCATAGTGAACATGTCCAAATTGTGCCCAAATGTGTCATTGTCCCTCCCTGGTGTCATGTGTCAAGGTCCCATGTGTAAATGGGGAGCAGGGCTGTTAAATTTGGTGTTTTGGGTACAATTCTCTCATACTGGCCACTGGATATTCAACATGGCACCTCATGGCAAAGAACTCTCTGAGGATGTGAGAAACAGAATTGTTGCTTTCCACAAAGATGGCCTGGGCTATAAGAAGATTGCTAACACCCTGAAACTGAGCTACAGCATGGTGGCCAAGGTCATACAGCGGTTTTCCAGGACAGGTTCCACTCGGAACAGGCTTCGCCAGGGTCGACCAAAGAAGTTGAGTCCACGTGTTCGGCGTCATATCCAGAGGTTGGCTTTAAAAAATAGACACATGAGTGCTGCCAGCATTGCTGCAGAGGTTGACGACGTGGGAGGTCAGCCTGTCAGTGCTCAGACCATACGCCGCACACTGCATCAACTCGGTCTGCATGGTCGTCATCCCAGAAGGAAGCTGACGCACAAGAAAGCCCGCAAACAGTTTGCTGAAGACAAGCAGTCCAAGAACATGGATTACTGGAATGCCCTGTGGTCTGACAAGACCAAGATAAACTTGTTTGGCTCAGATGGTGTCCAGCATGTGTGACGGCGCCCTGGTGAGAAGTACCAAGACAACTGTATCTTGCCTACAGTCAAGCATGGTGGTGGTAGCATCATGGTCTTGGGCTGCATGAGTGTTGCTGGCACTGGGGAGCTGCAGTTCATTGAGGGAAACATGAATTCCAACATGTACTGTGACATTCTGAAACAGAGCATGATCTCCTCCCTTCGAAAACTGGGCCTCATGGCAGTTTTCCAACAGGATAACGACCCCAAACACAACCTCCAAGATGACAACTGCCTTGCTGAGGAAGCTGAAGGTAAAGGTGATGGACTAAACCCAATTGAGCACCTGTGGCGCATCCTCAAGTGGAAGGTGGAGGAGTTCAAGGTGTCTAACATCCACCAGCTCCGTGATGTCATCATGGAGGAGTGGAAGAGGATTCCAGTAGCAACCTGTGCAGCTCTGGTGAATTCCATGCCCAGGAGGGTTAAGGCAGTGCTGGATAATAATGGTGGTCACACAAAATATTGACACTTTGGGCACAATTTGGACATGTTCACTGTGGGGTGTACTCACTTATGTTGCCAGCCATTTAGACATTAATGGCTGTGTGTTGAGTTATTTTCAGAAGACAGTAAATCTACACTGCTATACAAGCTGTACACTGACTACTCTAAGTTATATCCAAGTTTCATGTCTATAGTGTTGTCCCATGAAAAGATGTAATAAAATATTTGCAGAAATGTGAGGGGTGTACTCACTTTTGTGATACACTGTACAAGTACATATTGAAACGAAACAGCGTTCCTCTAGGATCACGGTGTAACACGGTACAAAAAGTGCAAGACAATACAAAAACAGTGCAAATACAACAATAATACAAAAAATCCTATAATAAATAACTACAAAAGATATTCCTAATTATCCCTAATCTAAACAAGTACTTAGAAGACAGGACTAAAGACAAGTGTTAGTACATGATGGTGAATAGATGGTACAATGGTTCATGAGGTAGTGACATGTTGTACATTAGCAGCGTAAAATTGGCAATGCAGATAAGGTGCCTAAAAAGTAAATATGGTGCAAAATACAAGTAAGGTGCAGAAATTATTGTGCATTTCCAGGAGGTGTGCAAAAATGCAAGTAACAGTCAAAAATGCAAGTAACATAGTCAAAAATGCAAGTAACAGTCAATACAGATCAGTGTGTGGCAGCAGAAAATTTCCGGAGGAAATTGTTACAGTCCTGAGTTTAGAAGTCTGATTGCTTGAGGGATAAAACTGTTACACAGTCTGGTTGTGTTAGTCCGGATGCTGCGGTATCGTCTCCCAGACGGGAGCAGAGTAAAAAGTCCATGTGATGGATGGGTGGGATCGTCCACAATGCTGAGAGCTTTGCGGATGCAGCGGGTGTTAAAAATGTCCGTGAGAGATGGAAGAGCGACCCCGATGATCTTTTCAGCTGTCCTCACTACTCGCTGGAGAGTCTTGCGGTCCGACGCAGTACAATTCCCGAACCAGACAGTGATGCAGCCGCTCAGGATGCTCTCGATTGTTCCTCTGTAGAACGTGGTGAGAATGGGGGGTGGCAGATGAGCTTTCCTCAGTCTTCTCAAAAAGTAGAGACGCTGCTGGGCTTTCTTGGTGATGGAACTGGTGTTAAGGGTCCAGGTGAGATTCTCCTCCAGATGAACACCGAGAAATTTGGTGCTCTTGACGATCTCAACAGATGAGCCGTCGATGTGCAGTGGGGAGTGGTCCCTTAGTGTCTTTCTAAAGTCAATGACCATCTCTTTGGTTTTATCCACATTCAGAGACAGGTTGTTGACTTGGCACCAGTCCGTTAGATGTTGTACCTCCTCTCTGTACGCTGACTCATCGTTGTTGCTGATGGGTCCCACCACAGTTGTGTCGTCTGCAAACTTAACGATGGAATTCGAGCTGTGCATAGCTGTACAGTCGTGCGTAAGCAGAGTAAACAGCAGTGGACTGAGCACACAGCCTTGGGGAGCGCCGGTGCTCAGTGTGGTGGTGCTGGAGGTGTTCTTACCGATCCGGACGGACTGAGGTCTCTCAGTCAAGAAGTCCAGGATCCAGTTGCAGAGAGAGGTGTTCAGGCCCAGCGTGCTCAGCTTTCCAATTAGATGCTGAGGAATGATGGTGTTGAATGCTGAGCTAAAGTCTATGAACAGCATCCTGACGTAAGTGTTCTTTCTGTCCAGGTGTGTAGAAGCCAGGTGAAGTGTGGTGGATATGGCGTCGTCCGTTGAGCGGTTAGGACGGTACGCAAACTGCAGTGGGTCCATGGTGGGAGGCAGTAGTGTCTTAATATGCCTCATGACTAGTTTCTCGAAGCACTTCGTGATGATAGGCGTGAGTGCTACGGGACGATAGTCGTTGAAGCATGACACAGATGACTTCTTTGGCACGGGTACGATGGTGGTCGTCTTGAGGCACGTTGGAACGATGGCGCTGCTCAGGGAGATGTTGAAGATGTCAGTGAATACATCTGCCAGCTGGTCTGCACATCCCTTGAGCACTCGGCCAGGAATGTTGTCTGGTCCAGAAGCCTTCCGTGGGTTGACTCTGTGCAGAGTTCTCCTCACGTCCGCTGTGGTGAGACGAAGCACCTGGTCGTCACAAGGTGGGATCATCTTCCTCGCCAACATGTTGTTCTGCGCCTCGAACCGAGCGTAGAAGTCATTCAGCGCATCTGGAAGGGAGGCATCACTGTCACAGACGGGTGGGGTCGTCCTGTAGTTGGTGATGGCCTGGATGCCCTGCCACAAGCGCCGTGTGTCACCGCTGTTCTGGAAGTGGCTGTGGATGTTCTGGCCGTGTGCGCGCTTTGCTTCTCGGATCGGATTATAGTGAATAATTTGCCAATACTGTACTATAACATTATGTAGTGGTATTTGTTTGACTGTGATGATTGCATTTTTATTAACCAGTGACATATGTGCGCATAACCCATAATTCAAATTATTCATTAATTCCTTTTTTACCACCGCTTTATCCTATACAGGGTCACGGTGGGTCTGATTCACTGGGCAAAAGGTAGGAAACATCCCAGACAGGTTGCCAATCATCAAAGGGCAAACATACACATACTACATGTCTTTGGAATTGTGGGAGGAAACCGGAGTACCTGGAGAAAACCCACGCAGACAGGGGGAGATCATGCAGACTCTACGCAAAAGGGACCCAGACCAGTCCACCTGGGAATCTAAACCAGGACCTTCTCGCTGTAAGGTGTCAGTGCTACCCATTGAGCCTCTGTGCTGCCATGATTTAAATTAAACACTGTGTTAAACATGTATTACATAAATTTTTTTGTTGGTTTGTCCTAACAGTATGTTGCCTATGCACAAAACTGTCACAACAGATTGCTTAATATGCACAAAGGAAAGCATTTATTAAAGTGTGTGGGGGTACTTTTTAAGGATATGTAAAGCCTTCTAGTTATTCTATTTAATAGTCTCCTAAACGGTGAGGGTGGGAGGAGTAGTAATTGATCATGTCTGAGAGACTGAGAGAAAGCTTATAGGCCAGATTTAGCGGCATCTGATTTCCACCTTTTTAGACACTCAAAGAAGCTTTAAGGGGAAGAAGATTTTCATGTGATGATGATGTGAAAGCAGCGGTGCATCAGTAGCTACACGCTCAACTAAAAACATTTTTTGCTGATGGCGTTAAAAAATTGCCATTGTTTGTTCCTTTTGTTCCTATTTATATAGTAGAAGTAAAATCACAGAATGAAGCTTTAGCGTTGGTATTTGTATAGTTTAGAAACTAATTGTGTCTTGGTGTCTGCATTATTTTGAAATTTAAAGTAATAAAGTGTGTTAAAACATAAAATATGTCATTTCAAACTGTTAAACATTTATGTATATGTCGATGTTACCTCCTTTTAATTTCAAAATCACATTTTTATCTAGCTGGCCTGGTGTTAAATGTACCAGTCAGGGAATCTGTCAGCATCATCATTAGGATTCTTTATCTAGGGCTATGGAAGGATCTACCATGAATAATGTGTTTGAATAGAAATCCTGCCATTGTAGAAATTCTTCTTATTAAAGCCTTAAAGCTGGTAAAAATGTGTAATATAATGCTTCTGCACACATGCCATAGCTGGAAGGGTGGTTGGTCAGATGCTTTACTAGTAAAACAGTGGTAATTTATTGCTCGATTGATTTTAATGACAGAATTCATCTGCTTTAAGTTCTGGCCAAGACTGCCAGTGTTTCCTGTGAAATGCTGTCCTGTTGTGAGAGACAGGCATCATGCAGGCTGACAAAAGAAGTGTCCAGCAGTGCGGTTATGTGCTTAAGAAGGATTGTTCTCCTGGGGCTTGCTGTGGTAATATGGGTCACCAGTTCTCTCCAACATCACAAAGTTAGTAGAAGTCAGAATGAACAAAGCTACACAACACTATATGGCCAAACATATGTGGACTTCTGACCATGAATGTGTTGGATATCTCATTCTAAAACCATTGGCATCAATATGAATTTACCTTCCCCTTCTTTCACTCTTCTGGAATGGCTTTCTACAAGATTTTAGAGTGTATCTGTAGTCGTTTTTAGTTAAAAGAGCATTTGGGGTCACTAATAAATGTACTGATCACAGTCAATTTTAATTTATCACAAATGTGTTGAGATTAAGTGCAGATCAGGATTTTTTGTACAACACTGTGCACTAAATCTGTTTAACCATTTTTATTTTTATTTTATTTACCCAGAGGCGGCACGGTGGCTAAGTGGGTAGCACTGTCGCCTCACAGCAAGAAGGTCCTGGGTTCGATCCCCAGGTGGGGTGCTCCGATTTCCTTTTACAGTCCAAAGACATGCAAGTGAGGTCAATTGGAGACACTAAATTGTACATGACTGTGTTCGATATAACTTTGTGTGAACTGATGAATCTTGTGTATTGAGTAACTACCGTTCCTGTCATGAATGTAACCAAAGTGTAAAACATGACATTAAAATCCTAATAAACAAACAAACATTTATTTACCCAGTCATGCTAAAACAGGAAACAACATTTCCCAAACTGTTGCCACAAAGTTAGAGGCATATAATTAATTTGATTTATTTTAATTGATTTCATACTGTTTTTAGCAATGGATATGGCTAAAACACTTAAACTCAATACTAGGGGGTATGTAGGTATGTTCCCTTTACTATATACAATTACATGTACATTTTCAGCATTTAGCAGACGCTTTTATCCAAAGCGACTTACAGCGACGTACTCTGACAGTATACTGTCTAAGCATTTGCTCAAGGGCCCAACAGTGACAACCTGGCAGTGGTGGGGCTTGAACTAGCGACCTCTTAGTTACTAGTCCAGTACCTTAACCACTAGGCTACAACTGCCCTACACACATAATATATATATATATATATACAGGGGTTGGACAAAATAACTGAAACACCTGGTTTTAGACCACAATAATTTATTAGTATGGTGTAGGGCCTCCTTTTGCGGCCAATACAGCGTCAATTCGTCTTGGAAATGACATATACAAGTCCTGCACAGTGGTCAGAGGGATTTTAAGCCATTCTTCTTGCAGGATAGTGGCCAGGTCACTACGTGATGCTGATGGAGGAAAACGTTTCCTGACTCGCTTCTCCAAAACACCCCAAAGTGGCTCAATAATATTTAGATCTGGTGACTGTGCAGGCCATGGGAGATGTTCAACTTCACTTTCATGTTCATCAAACCAATCTTTCACCAGTCTTGCTGTGTGCATTGGTGCATTGTCATCCTGATACACGGCACCGCCATTGGATGCACATGGTCCTCCAGAATGGTTCGGTAGTCCTTGGCAGTGACGCGCCCATCTAGCACAAGTATTGGGCCAAGGGAATGCCATGATATGGCAGCCCAAACCATCACTGAAACCGACGTTTGGCATTGGCACGAGTGACCAAAGGTTTGGCTATAGCAGCCCGGCCGTGTATATTGACCCTGTGGAGCTCCCGACGGACAGTTCTGGTGGAAACAGGAGAGTTGAGGTGCACATTTAATTCTGCCGTGATTTGGGCAGCCGTGGTTTTATGTTTTTTGGATACAATCCGGGTTAGCACCCGAACATCCCTTTCAGACAGCTTCCTCTTGCGTCCACAGTTAATCCTGTTGGATGTGGTTTGTCCTTCTTGGTGGTATGCTGACATTACCCTGGATACCGTGGCTCTTGATACATCACAAAGACTTGCTGTCTTGGTCACAGATGCGCCAGCAAGACGAGCACCAACAATTTGTCCTCTTTTGAACTCTGGTATGTCACCCATAATGTTGTGTGCATTGCAATATTTTGAGCAAAACTGTGCTCTTACCCTGCTAATTGAACCTTCACACTCTGCTCTTACTGGTGCAATGTGCAATTAATGAAGATTGGCCACCAGACTGGTCCAATTTAGCCATGAAACCTCCCACACTAAAATGACAGGTGTTTCAGTTATTTTGTCCAACCCCTGTATATTAGGGCTGTCGTTAAACGCGTTAACATTTTAATCGCGATTAAAAAAATTAATCAAGATTAAAATTTTTAATCTAACTATTTTTATTTGGCATATACATGTGTGTCTCTGTGGTAATTATCTGTATTTCAGATGAATTAGGATGTAAAGCGCATGAACTGTCCGATGATAAACTACTTTTAGCGGTTTTCACTTTTTTTTACGTGTTGATGAAAAGATTAATGAAATCACGCAAGCTTTGTAACGAGTATTTCCATTGGCTGCTAGAGCTGTCCATCAAAACCGCGTAGCTCCGCCTCCTCCCCCTCCGGTAAAAAGTGAAACTGCGTGATGTTTCATCTCTACAGTTTATTCAGCTTATTCTATCACATGGTTATAAACATGATTTATATTTGTGATGTTTCATCTCTACAGTTCATTCAGGTTATATTTGTGATGTTTGTAGTTTTCTAAAAACACATTTGTATCTGATATTTATATGGACCAGGGCCGGCGCTAGGGGGGGGCTGAGGGGGGCTGAGGGGGGCATTGCCCCCCCAAATTGTGTCTGTGCCCCCCCAAGCAGGGGCGTAGCACCAAAGTCTGGGCCTTATGCACAAGAACTGACCGTGAGGACCCTTCGAACCTTGTCCGCTCTCGGTGACCCAGTACTCGGTCGCGTTTGCCGACACGCCCCCCTCCCCTTGGTGAACCTGCGCTTCGTTGCATCTGATCCTATCCACTTTACCCCCCCCTGCAATGCACCGACTGTCACTGCCCCCCCAAACGAGGCGGTCCGGCACCGGGGCTGATATGGACTGAGCGTTTACACTTTTGTCAGATAATGTGCTTTCTACAATGAATTTAGA
This sequence comes from Trichomycterus rosablanca, assembly GCF_030014385.1. Classification (NCBI taxonomy): domain Eukaryota; kingdom Metazoa; phylum Chordata; class Actinopteri; order Siluriformes; family Trichomycteridae; genus Trichomycterus; species Trichomycterus rosablanca. The sequence continues at coordinate 57,521,585 of NC_085988.1, read as the reverse complement.
TTTAATAATTCTATCATATTTTATGAATGTTTTATTGGTAAACACGTTCTTGCAATAACAATGTGCATAACTGTTCAAATTTTGCTTAATTATTAGTTTGCGATTAATTGAGATGAATACATATATATTTAGGGCTGTCACACGATTAAAATTTTTAATCGAGATTAATCTAGATTAATTTTGTTCTTTAATCGCGATTAATCTCGATTAAAAATTTTAATCGTGTGACAGCCCTAATATATATATATATATATACAGTATATATAAAATTACATATATAATTAGGGCCCTATTAAATTCACTGGAAAATTTGCTTAATTTCACGGACCTCATTTTTAAAGAAAATATAAATAAATATCACTCATAAATTGAATGATAGAATGAATGGAAGCTACAATAAAAAGCACAGCCTACCAGCATCCACAGAATTTGTTGGGATTTTTAGCTGCTGTAGACTTCTCTGACATTTTGACTAATGTAATGTTGCTAGTGTAACCGAGTGTCTTTAGAGTTTGCTGAGTTTATAAAGTAAGGAATAAACTGTACATAGACAAAATATCAGGAGTGTAGACTGTAAATACTGTACAATATATGGACAAAGGTATTGAGACACATCTTATAATTTTTGATTTCATGTGTTTCAGCAAAAACAGTTGCTATAGGTGTTACAAATGAATTATATACAGGAAATTATATGCTTCCAACTTTTCAGCAACAGTTTAGGGAAAGCCTTTTCCTATTTCAGCATGACTGTGCCCCTATGCTAAAAGCAAGGCCTGCACAGAGCCCTAACCACAGCCCCCCTAAATAAATAAGACTTTCTTGACCAACAACAGTGCCCAGCCATACAAGTGCTCTTTTGAGTAAATGGGCACAAATTCAAAATCAACAGACATAATTCAAAGTATTGTGAGAAGCCTTCTCAGAAGAATGGCTGATAGTTTTGAAATGGAATGTCCAGCAAGCTCATGGTCAGGTGTTCAAAATATTTTTGGCCATATAGGGTATCACTGATTTTAAACCTTGCCATTAAAACCATACAAAAATGTATGTCATAATCTAGACAAAATAAGCTAAAATGTTGCTGTACATTAGTGTAAAAAGGGTTACAGAGTAAATTCTGAAGCTCCTGCACTCCAACAAAACACAATGAAAGCCATTATCTTTAAATACAATAATCTTTGTTGATGAATCTACCCAGGAGTGGCCAACCAGCTGAAATTTATCAGTGGCTTAGCAAGACAAAAAAGTCACAAAAGATAAAATTTGCATTTAATGAACTGCAGATGTTTCTAGATCTGTGTGATCCAGAATTTCTAAAACCACTGTTCATTACTTCAGAAGTGGAAGGAAGGAACCGTTGCTAATTTCTGATTTTTTTCTTTCTATTAGAAACAGTCATCAACAATCTGTGATTTATCTCTGATTTCTCTAAAACCTTTATGTCACAACCTCCCCTCTTCTTGTTCTCTTCTTGTATGCTATCAGTCCCATGGCAGCGCTCCACCTTCTTCATTTTCGGTTATATTTCCTTCCTGTTCATGGATTTTGATTATGGATCCTGTCATCAATTTGTCCGACCTACTCTGTCTCTCCTGCATTACATAATACTCAGCCACTAAGGGAACAGCAAGTCAGCGTTTTGGGAGAATGGTTTCACAAGTTTCAGATTGAGAGTCTTTGTTTGGTTATGGTAAGAGGGCCACTAGTCATGTTGCATGCTCTCCAGGGAAGTCAGGTAAACCCAGTTCATGTATTATGTATATGCCAGTGGTTAACTCGGTGAAATTCAAACTCAGTCATATCCATTGTCTGCTTCAACACCTTGTGACGGTGTAATAGGGTCACCAGAGACACTTATGTTACAATTTGATAATTATCTCATGTATGCGTTGGAACCTCAACCTACTGAAGAAGGAGAGAGTAGACTTTTCATCACTGCTCACTGGCTAAGCCACGAAAGGCTATAGGATTAGTCCAAGAAGGATGTCAAGAAGGATGTCAGTATCAACCCCAATAAAATTTTGTTGGTTGTCCCAGCCGAGGATGACACTCAGCCTCTGCCTGTTGTCCCAGACAGGGGCAACACTCAGCCGTGGTCAGTTTCTGAAGAGAATGCCGTTCTGCCTCTGCCCGAGTTATCCGATGACATCACTGAGCCACCACCTGAGTTTGCGGATGGCGTTGCTCTGTCACAGTCCTGTTCAAAGTTCACAGACTACATATCCCTGCTACAGTCAGTTGCTCAACAATTAATCTACACATGAATGCGCAGACAACACTGCCACCAACAACTGGATTTAAGAAGGATAATGTTTCTCGGTCATCTCTTAAACTGTGTGTTTATTTGTCATTGTGTTAGCAGTTAGACCTTGTTTAGATTCTTAATGTATAACATTAAAACCACCTCCTTGTTTCTACACTCACTGTACATTTTATCAGCTCCACTTACCATATAGAAACACTGTAGTTCTACAGTTACTGACTGTAGTCCATCTGTCCATGCTGTGTTAGCCTGCTTTCACCCTGTTCTTCAATGTTCAAGACGATTTTCAGCACTGCAGTGACAATGACATGGTGGTGGTGTGTTAGTGTGTGTTGTGCTGGTATGAGTGTATCAGACACAGCAGCGCTGCTGGAGTTTTAAATACCATGCCCACTCACTGTCCACTCTATTAGACACTCCTACCTAGTTGGTCCACCTTGTAGATGTAAAGTCAGAGACAATCGCTCATCTATTGCTGCTGTTTGAGTTGGTCATCTTCTATACCTTCATCAGTGGTCACAGGATGCTGCCAATGGGGCACTGTTGGTTGGATATATTTTTGGTTGGTGGACTATGCTCAATTCAGCAGGGACAGTGAGGTGTTTAAAAACTCCATCGGCATTGCTATGTCTTATCCACTCATACCAGCACAACACACACTAACACACCACCACCATGTCAGTGTCACTGCTGTGCTGAGAATCATCCACCACCTAAATAACTACTCTGTAGTGGTCCTGGGAGTCTTGACCATTGAAGAACAGGGTGAAAGCAGACTAACCAAGCATGTAGAGAAGTATATGGACTACAGTCAGTAATTGGCTTCCATATGGTAAGTTGAGCTGATAAAAGGGACAGTGAGTGTAGAAACAAGGAGGTGGTTTTAATGTTGTGGCTGATCAGTGTATACTCCTAGTTCTGGTTTCATAGCACTGTTCCTGCATAACAACCCAGTCCCAGTTCTCTTGCCATTCATCGGTTTAGTAGTTTTGCTCAGTTACCCATGTACTTCTCCACATCAATCAGCCAGTCATGTCACTAGTCCCACTCACTTCCTCAGTCTAGTCTGTGAGCCCAATTTGTCATCCAGTCACAGCATTGTCTCCAGCCAGTCTGTTAGTCCTGTTTTCTGTCTGTTCATCAACAAGTCCTGTGAAGCCTTGCTGTGGTGATGCTTCTCAGCTGCACAATCAGCTTGTTTGCTCACATCAGTGGAGATGTTCTGCCCCAGGGTCCAGATCCCCCATGTCGAGTTAGTCATGCGCATCAAGGGGGGAGGGGGTACTGTCACAACCTCCCTGTTCACCCCTTGTATACTATCCGTCCCATGGCAGTGCTCTTTGTGTTATATATATATTCGGTTCTGTTTTTTTCTGCCCAGACTACATCCTTTGTATTTGATTTGCTTACACTGATTGTTTTCACCTGTGTTCAATTGTATTGACTATTAGTTCGTGTATATGTACCCCTGTTTGTGCCTTTGTTCAGGGCATTCAAAGTGCATTTAAAGTGTACTCTTGACAAGACTTATTCTTAATTCCTAGTCCTGTTAGTTTGTTGTGTTCTAGTCTGTGTAGTAGCATGTTGTTTCAAACCTAGTCCTGTTTGTGATGTTTTACCCATGGTCATACCAGTAACAATTTTGCTGCACTGTCTGTGCAGTCAATGTAATAAAACTTCATTTGTCTATTCACAGAAGTTTGACACCATGACAATGTGTTTCTCTTCCATCTTTAGTAGGAAATGTTATCTAAGAACCAAAAACAGCTCCTATTGGTAATCGCCAAATCACTTCGCTCCTAATCTGCATAAAGTTGCATTTTGCTTAACTTTGTTGTGCTGCTGTCTCCGCCCACTTAATGCTGCACCACCTGCTGTTGCTGGAATTCGGCAGCTCTAAATGAAAAGAAATGACAGCAAGTTGCTTTGTTGCATCGCATCACATCGCTGCCTTTCTGAACGTAGGATTAGTCTAATAATTACATTGCATACTACACATACAACCCCAAATTTAAAAAAAGAGTTGGGACAGCATGGAAAATGCAAATAATAAAAAACACAGAGTTTCTTACATTTACTTTGACTTTTATTTGATTGCAGACAGGATGAACCTGAGATATTTCATGTTTTGTCCATTCCTGCATTTCAGGCCTGCAACACATTCCAAAAAATGTTCCTTTTCACAACACTTAAAAGACATTTTGGCACCGAGGAGACCAAGTGACTTAGTGTTTCAGCTTTTATTTTGTCCCATTCTTCCTGCAAACACGTTTTAAGATGTGCAACAGTACGGGGTCGTCGTTGCTGCATTTTCTGCTTTAAAATTCTCCACACATTCTCTATTGGGGACAGGTCAAGACTGCAGGCAGGCCAGTCCAGTACCCGTACCCTCTTCTTCCGGAGCCATGCCTTTGTAATGTGTGCAGCATGTGGTTTTGCATTGTCTTGTTGAAAAATGCATGGATGTCCCTGGAAAAGATGAAGTCTTGAAGGCAGCATATGTTGCTCTAAGATCTCAATGTACTTTTCTGCATTAATGCTGCCATCACAGAAGTGTAAATGACCTTTGCCAAGGGCACTGACACAACCCCATACCATGACAGAGCCTGGCTTTTGAACTTGTTGCTGATAACAGTCTGGTTTGTTGTTTGTTTGTTTATTAGGATTTTAATGTCATGTTTTACACTTTGGTTACATTCATGACAGGAACGGTAGTTACTCAATACACAAGATTTATCAGTTCACAAGGTTATATTGGACAATTTAGTGTCTCCAATTCACCTCACTTGCATGTCTTTGGACTGTGGGAGGAAACCGAAGCACTCGGAGTAAACCCACGCGGACACGGGGAGAACATGCAAACTCCACACAGAAAAACCTGGACCGCCCCAACTGGGGACTTTTTTTGGACTGTGTTGCAGACAGGTTTATTAACAAATTAAATAAAGTTGGGCAGACAAAACATGAAATATCTTGGGTTCAAACTGCAATCAAATACAAGTCAAAGTAAATGTAAAGAACACTGCATTCTTATTTTATTTTGCATCTTCTATTCTGTCCCAACTTTTTCTAATTTGGGGTTGTATTTACTGGTTTCCATTCTGTTCCTGCCTAAGGTTATGCAGGTTCAAGTGTTAACAATTACAGGCAGCTGTTTAATTGTCTTGCTGTGTGTGTGTGTGTGCAATTGCATTTGTGAGCTATGTATGTGCTAAGGAGGGATGTCTTCAAAAGTAGTAAAGGGAGTGTGAAGCTAATTATCTCTGTCTTAGTGTTGATGGTATTTTAACCAAGTCAGCAATAACAGTCCAAACTCTGTTATTCTTCAATTAAACTCTGACGTGCAAAACATTAATGAACATAAAGCAAACACCTCTCCTCACTGTGCTAGATTTATCGTACAATACGTTCTTATGTTCCTCTTCATACCAGACTTTGTTAGTTCTGTCTCTTGCTTGGGTTTTATTGCATATTATTTCTCCTCCTGTCATTTTCTTTCACCCACAAATGCTGTCCAAGGCTGCACCTGTAATTCAGACTAAACAGTCCTAGCTGAAGTGTGGGTTTCTCTTGTTTTAAATTCTCACAGACAACAAGAGATAGGTGCAGACAAAGAAAGACCTCATAATAGGCATGAAATCATTTTTGCAAAAAGTATGTATATATATGGCCCTGAAAAGTAATGGCATAAAGAAAACACCAAATGTTAAATGCATAATCTTTAAACAAGTTATTTACCCCACACTCTGTGTTGGGTTATTTTTACAACCCAATTGCTGGGTTCACCTTATTCCAGCAGTCCAGCAAGCACAAAACACTGTGTGAGAACTCTAGTTATTGCAAGAAATGACCCGACAATTTAGACCTTTTTAAGGTTTTAGTTGAAAATAGAACATGTACATGACCTTGAATTGTAAGTTTTTAAATTGTAAGTTATTTTACATTGACCAACCCTGTGTGAAAAGTATTAAACTAAATCTATTTAATTGAATTAATTTCTAATTAAATGTATTTTAATTTCATTTTAATTTTGTAATAATCTTTAATTGTAATTATCGAATTGATCATTAGATGTAAATTTAAGTAGACTAGGCTTACCTATCAACAATTCGAAACACAATAATTTCATTAGCTTAAAAGAAACAAAACAAGGTTTCGGAGTGGCCTCCTGACTCCTGAAATTAACTAAAAATTTGTCTAAATTATACCAACTGCAGCATGCACATTTTCTTTTTTTCACATTGATTTGAAATGCTGATTCTAGGTTAAAGGGAGCTTGGTTGCAGTTGCAGTCCATGGGGTGCTGTTGGCTGGATATATTTTTGGTTGGTGGACTATTCTCAGTCCAACAGTGACAGTGAGGTGTTTAAAAATTCCAGCAGCGCTGCTGTGTCTTATCCACCCACACCAGCACAGCACACACTAACACACCACCACCATGTCAGTGTCACTGCAGTGCTGAGAATCATCCACCACCCAAATAATACCTACTCTGTATTGGTCATGGGAGAGTCCTGACCATTGAAGAACAGCATGAAAGGGGGCTGAAAAAACATGCAGAGAAACAGATGGACTACAG